>NC_090898.1:15731935-15995459 GCF_040956055.1 Brachionichthys hirsutus
CCGGGGCTCCACCGCCACCCATCAGGAGAGGAAGTCAGAATAATGACCACGGACGGCCATTCTGTTGTCTCGGCTTTGTTGTTGTTTACAGAGCAAATGTGTAAATAACTGTATCTGGGGGGAACCATGGTAACGTCTTGATGCTGTCACCAAGAGGAGTTGGAGGAAGTTCTGCAATCTCCCATTTGTTGGTTCGACTCATGGGTATAAAAAAAAACAAAAAAACTGTCTCCAAGGGCTTTTTAAATGTGTGTCCAAACAGAACATAATTAAAGGTTTCTTCTTCTTTACGATTCATTCTTATTGTTACTGGATGTTTGATGATTGTTCAGGTTTTACAGTCTAAATAATAGTTTGTTTGTTTGCGGGGTCTGAATGTCTGATCTGAACCAAGACTGATAAATAAAGAGATAAGCAATTGATTTTGTAATTGTATTTATTCGTTCATTATTATTACTTAAATAATTTAGGGAGTTGAGTACTTTATGTGTACTTTTACGTAAATGTTGCACAAACCCTATTTATAAGGGACCCTGCATCTTTAATGATAAAATAATACAATTATAGAGTCGCAGCTAACATTTCCTTGACGCTTTAGCTAATCATCCTTCTGCCTTGAAAAGCGCTCTATAAGACCATTATTATTATTTCTGCAGTGTGGTGGTGTTTTTTTTTTATCATGGTATCTAAACATGTCTCCCACCTCTGGACAAACAGACAGATTTAGGGGGACTCTCTTGTGACGCACCAACCCTCGTCCTCTGAGCAGAGATCATCTCTCAGGGCCGCCATCTGTGGCGGTTCGGCTGTCAGACCTGCAGGCCGGGGTCACGCCTCCTCACTCTTAATGAGGCAAAACTGCTGTAATTATGCTCACAATCCCCCGCCGAGCATTTTCCTGTCACCACAAGGTGGGCGACTCCTGTCCTAGCGGGAGGGGCCGCGGCGAGGGCTGCCTCTGGCTGGAGATACCCCACAGTCAAATATAAAGCCCTCACTTAAAAACTGGGCCAGATCGCAGCAGCCTCCCACCCATCATCCCTCACGCCGAGCAGCCCGCCGCCAAACGCAACCTCCCTTTTCAGAAACGGCGGCATCACGTTTGTCTCAAGGTGTCTGATGGCGACAAGAGTACATGGATCCTATGTAAAAGGAGGTATTTAATGGTTTTAATCAGATGCGACAGCATTTCTCCTGAGAAAACAGGTAAAAGGAACTTTCAAAAGCCTATAGGGAGATGATTTTGGCAAGAAACCTCTAATTACTGATCTTAAATGTCTGACAGAAGATGCGACATCAAAGGTTGCTGTTGATCCTAATCATTTTATAATGTAACTGAAGTAATCAGGTTATGTCAAAACTCATTTTAAATGAAAATGAAAACTCTTTTTATGTGAATATTTGTCTCTGAATACTCAAGTCTAAGTAAGCGGGGGTTTGGGTGAGGGCAGTCTCCCCGTGGGGTGAATCGGCCTCCGATAGGCGGACACGTTTACCCCAATGCTCATCCGCAGACTGACCATCTGATAATTACTGCCTCCTAATGGCGGAGCTGATAACTTCACCTCCTTTGTGCCTCCACCCTGCTGAACCGGGCCGTCCCGTCACCGACCACATATCAATGATACCCCTGTTTCAGCTCACGGCATGGCTTATTTTAGTGTGTCTAAATATAAATATGGATAAAGGATCAATTTGGCCAAATCGCATGAAAAATATCAAAAATAAATTGTTGCTATTTTGTTTATATATTTACATTAGGTGTATTTATATACAATGGAAGTACTAATAAACCTGTCAACAGATTAACAATGAGATTCGCATTCATCATAATGTCAAGGGTCTATCTTTCTGAGATCTGCGAGATACTTGGGTTGATTTTCCAGTTTAACAGCGTTACTGTGATCGTTCTTAAACCTGCACTGCGCATTTTAAACAGAACTACTTAGCAGGTTCATTCAAACCCACCGCCTGCATGTGTTGCAGTGGGTTAGGATGCATCACAGGCCGGTTAGCGTTTCAGTCAGAATTTAAAAAGTCTTTGCGATTAGCAAAAAGAAGCTTCTGAAATAAGAGAAGAGAAGATAATGTGAAAGAGCTTGAAGGACTCTGTTTATCAGGGAGTGGTTTTAATGTGTGTGTGCGTGATTTTGGATGATCTGACGTTGATTTGTTCTCCTCCTACTGATGCTGCGTTTGATATATGATGAGATGTCTGTGTTGAGCAGGCGGGGAGAATGCCGCCTGCATCTTTAGTGGCTGGTTTTCCCACCCTCTTTGTCTGCTCAGTCAGCCTCAACGCCAAGCAGCCAGAAGTTGTGTCCTCCAGCCCGGCGTGGCGCGGGGCGGCAGTGCGACGCGAACGCACAATGACAGCCTTATGGGTCCGTGAGGCGTGGAGGAAAGGAGCCGCGGGGCGGGTCAGGGCCCGGGGTGGCTGCAGGCCGTCGGGAAGGCAGGATGGGCACAGTCGCCATGGAAACACAAGCGGCCCAGGCAAATCGTGGCAACCGGTAACTTAGTAACAGGAAACGACAGACCATAGAGGGCGATGAGTGTGTTTAATCACAAGGAGAGAGGGAGAGGCAGCGAAAAGGAGGGACAATGACGAGGAGATAAGGGCCGCGGTTCTGGCCCAATGCAGACCGAAGTGCAGGCAGCACATTCCTCCCCACACGGGCTCCGCATCGACACCGGATTAGTGTCAGTGTGAGCCTGAGACGCTGCCTCCACCCTTCTTCCTCCATCATTTTCCTTTAAATCCATGAGGGGGTGTAAATGAGCACACACACACACACACGAGGAGCAGGGGAAACGCGCTGCATGGCGGGCAGCCATTAAACTGAGCATCGCACATCAACGAGTTCCACTGCTGATACGAAAGTGGGGTTGATCAATATTCTTATGTAAGGGCTTGCTGGAGGTGATGAACCCACAAAGAGGCATCGCTTCAAAGCCTCGATGGGGTCCCGCGGCCGTTTGGAGGTAATAGTTCCACCGTGTGGGAACCGGACTGTCTGAGTTAGCGCTCATGGCTAACGGCGTCCTTTACGGCGTCAAGAAACTCTCCGTTTAGCCTCGAACACGAACAGCTGGAAACTGGAGGCTGAATCTGATGGAGATTTTAGAAGCTGCAAAAGCTACGAGAGGGAATTTGACCCTATAATTCATGTGTGTGTGTGAGTGTGTGAGTGTGTGTGTGGATATTCAACAATGTAGAATATCATGGAATATAAAAATACAAATCACGGCGTTCTAAAACGTTTAAATGATTTTGTTTTTACAGTGCCTGAATGAAAAGCAGAAAACAATGCAATTCTAAACTTGAATGTCATTTGCAGGCAGGCTGACGGCGTCCTCCGCTCTATATGTTGAGGTTTCATCAATACAATTGCTATTTGTAAAATCATTATATTTTATATTGAACTATTATAAATATCATTCATCCAGATTCTTTCTGGTGATAATTATATAATGAAGTAATAATATATAATGAATTGCAATGAATAAATAAATCATCTGGAGAATAAAAATAAATACATTGCAGATCTTAGGGAAACAACTTTATGGGATTTTATGTTGATATTTTTGGTTGTGATGAGCGTGGGATAAACGCGTGTCAGATCATCGGCAGCGCTGTGAAACGACTCGAGGCTTCTGTGTCTTGAGATCCCGAGACATTTGCCTGACTTGCACATTTCCTCAAGAGTTATTCAGCTTTTGCATAAAAACGCTCCAACACCTGGCCTAAAGCTTTGCTGAGGCACTTTCAAATTGACTTGAACACAACGGGGAAGCTGGCAGGACGATCTTAGAGAAGTTGCATGTCTGCCAGGGCCGACCCGCTTCGGTCCGACGGCGGGTGGTGGGGGCCCACAGGAAGTCTGTTACCTCCACACAAAGGCGCCACAAAACCTCCGCTCCTAACCGAGGCTTTATCTCTGGCAACCAGAGACAAAATATTAGCGATTAGTCAATAGCAATAGCAACAGCACGCTGGCGCAGTGACTGCGCCGTTGCCTCACAGCAAGTTTGCAGACTCAGAAGATGGAAAATTATTCCCAAAATAATTGTTTTGTGTCTGGAAAAACACCAATGTGATTTCAGACAATACACAAATTGTGTATTACTCATTAATAGCTAGGATTAGGGTACAATTCTTTTTCTGATGCGATCAACTGACGTCATAAAGCTGAAACTTTACCGAGGGTACACCTCGGATGTGTCGCCAGCACAACGCAGGGTGCTGGCGACACATCCGAGGTGTACCCTCGGTAAAGTTTCAGCTTTTCAACTTCGAGAATAATTACACAGACAACCACTCCACGCACGCACGCACACCTACGGGATAATTTGGAGTGATTAAATCACCTACATTGCATGTTTTTGGAGGTGGGAGGAATCCGGAGAACCCGGGAAAAAAATCCATGCAGACACAGGAAGAACATTCAAACTCCAGAAAGAAGGGAATCAAACCCGGAACCTTCTTGCCGTGAGGTGACAGTGCTACCCGCTACGCCACCGTTTGGCCAGCCTCAGACTGTTTTGAGATAATTTTGTCAGTTATCACGTTTGTTACTGTATCGGTCCAATATTGGTGCCCTGCGTGTGGTCGGGGCTGTTCTGGGATGTTTACCCAGGTGTCATCCACATACATGAACCAATGGACGGATGTCGTCCCTGTAAAGGAGGTCAGGGCCTTGCTTTCCACCTCGTCCATATACAAATTGGCTACTATCGGAGATGCAGGTGAACAGTAACACAACTGTGTTTCTGCCTGTGGTAGTTTTCTCTGTACTGGAACCAGCAGCGTGCAAAATGTGGTTGGATATGTTCTGTTCGCTATCCGGACTCTCTACCAGTCACTTAGAACTGGAGGAGCCTCTCGGACGAGAGGTGAAACTTCGTCAACCAAACTTGAACAAGTCCGGTCGATTCTTCTTTTTTTGCTCTTTGTGCTTTACCGCAACCTGGATGACTGAGAAGCTACACAGATTAGCTACAGTTGCTATTGCATAAGCATAACGCTAGCTGCTATTACTAAGATAGTCATAACTACAACATTCATTTGGGGAAACCATATGGTAAAAAGGTGAACGTGTACTTTAAGTATTTTAAAGTTAGTTAGTATGATTCAAATAAACCAAAAAGGCTTTTGCCCAGGGGTTACTTAGCTTGCCTAAAGGCTCGTGTTCGGCTAGCCGATGTAGCTACCGTGCTGCATTAGGCTAATAGTTTGTTTGGGATCTCCGCTATTTGCATGTTAGTTGCATAATTATAGCTGCCAACAAATTAGATATCGTTAAACAAGTTATTTTGGCTCGGCACGATCTTTGCGACGGCCTAATTATTGATCGGTCTTGCTAATTGTAAATGCTAGGTGGTGACAAACTGTTACGGTGCAACAACAACAAAAAGCACAGAGTGGGACATTATTCCGCCGCCATGTTTGTTTTAACTTTTAAATAGCGGCGCTAGCAGCGTTTTAGACCCATTATTGATAACCCAGTGCTTAGTTTCCAACGGGCTCGTAATCCCGGGGTTCGGGTTGGATAACCTGATTTTTGCGGTCCCATTGTGAGGCAACCCCCCCCCCCCATCATCGACGGGCCATTGTGTCATCCCCGCATCGTGGGTACGTCACAAGGGCCGGTGCGAAGCTGAGAATGCGCCCCAGGACGAAGCTGAGAGTCGGGAGGATCGTCTACGAGGGAGCAGACGAGGTTAGTCGACTAACCCGCACGATAAGCGTTAACTATATTAACTATATTAACGCTTCTGACGGTGCTTTATTCCGATAACGAATAATGCCGGATTATGACCACAGGTTGACGCTGTTCGGGTTTTATTGTTCTCTTTTAATGCGGAGCTTGTTCGGGGCTGACCACACAAAGACCGGCTCGGGAGAAACAGGCACACCGGACCGAGAGACCGGGGAGGGGGGGGACGGACATGTTTGACTTCCCGATAATTGACTTGAAGGTGTTTATTTACGCCGGTGTTTGTAGCGACGTGCCCGTGCGCGCTTTGTCGGCTTTTAACGTTCGTCGCCTCTCATTCTGTTAGACCTTTTATTTTCCCTTTAATGTCACTTAGGGCTTCTTTATAGCGCTCAACACGCAGACCGCTTGCCTTCCTGTGAGGCGTGTTGTAGCCGTGAGCGCAAAGGTGACAAACGCAACCCGTGAGACGTAAACATTTATTCTGTATTGCGCGTCTGCGGCGACATTTATGATGTAAAGTAGTTTCCTTGACAGTGAAAGTTGAGAACTGGGAACTTTCGCGGCAAAAGAAAGACAACGCGAGATTTCATTTGAGGTTTTTTTTCTTTTTTCTTTCTTTCTGTACATTGAGGAGAAAAGGGGGAGGAGACAACAGCGTGGCCGAAGTGTCCCGGATGTTGGATCTGAGCGTGTCCTCCAACAAGCAAAAAAAAAAAACACACACGTTTTGACGATTTAATGGAGGAATCTTTTCCCTTTTCCCTTCAGACAAGCAATAGGGGATTAGAACCCACGCACAGAAGTCATTAATGGGGCAGGGGGTAATGTCTGGCATTAAAAAGCATCCGTTTGGAAAGTTTATACATCAAAACTAACAGATAGAAGCCGGAAGTGTTTGAAAAATGTGCTTATGTTTTAAAATATACATAATTGTTTTTTAAATTGGTTGTACCTCTGTAATAAATAGGTGAAGGTTTTATAATACATGATATGAGGATTTGTGGGTGAAGTCATGATGAAAGCCACATATTTAAAAATGTCTTTCCGTGAACGCCATATAAGATTTTATATATTTTATTTCATATTTTTAATATTTTTAACACCGAATACAAAGTCTTCAAAAAAATCCATTTGCCGCATCAGGCAGGAATCTAAAACTTGACCCCGACTGTATTCACCTCCCCTGATGTTAAACAAATCATGTTTCGTGATTGATCTTTTTTTAATATTTTTTTTTAGAGCGCCGCAAGATGACGAGCCGCACGGTCGTGATTCCGAACTCCAACCCAGAAAAGCACAACCGCTTCAGTTTGCTGGCCTGGGTCAACAACCTGCTGAAGACCAAATTCAAAGAGCTGCAGCAGATGGGTTCAGGTGAGCCGTTCAGCCACGTGTCCGATTTAGCCAGCGAGAAACAAATAGGAGTGATGCTGCGCTTCCCAAACCGTCTTCGTACCCGTTCGACCTCGCAGGTGCGTGCTACTGTCAGATCATGGATTGCACCGTTCCCGGCTCCGTGGACATGACGAAGGTGAAGTTTGATGCGCAGGACGAGGACGACTGTAAGCACAACTTCGGGCTCCTTCACGAAGCCTTCAGCAAGAACGACATCCCGCAGGTTAGCGTTGACGGTTGGTTTTTAGCAGGGACCGATACCGATCATTGGTAGCCAATAACCGATATTTGGAGGCGATATTCCTTTGCAGTAAAAGTGAAAATATTGCCTTAAAAATGTAGAAAAATACGAACTCAAATGAAAAAGGAAACAAAAATAACTTGGTAGTTAAATAAGCATTAATGCTCTAAAGTTTTCTCTCAGACAGACGATGCTTTGCTGTCAGTGTCTGCAGCGCCTCATGTGGCCCGCACGCACGCACGCACACACACACACGCACACGCACACACGCACACACACACACACACCGAGCCGCGCCCGTGTACTGAAGCTGAGGTGTTCATTTCTTTAGACCATCCCAGTTGACCGACTCATAAAAGGGGACTTCAAGAGCAACTTCGAGATCCTGAAGTGGCTCCGAGCGTTCCACAAGGCCAACGCGAAAAACGTCGAGTACGACGCCGTGACGGCCCGGGGCAGCCTCGAGATCAGCCCCATCACCGTGGCGCCTCCCACTTCCTGTAAGTGCGGCGTGACGTTTTGCATCACCGTGATAATAAACTCACGTTCATACCAAATGGCCCCGCCCCCTTCCTGTTCCCTTAGGGAGACCCGAACTGGATGAGAACGGCACCGGCGCCTTGAACGCTTTCCTTTATTCCGAAAAGTGGAACGATGTTTTCGATTGGGCCGAGCGCAGCGGCCTCGGCGAGCGCTACTCTTACTGCCGCTCTTGTAACGTGAACCTGCTCACGTTTCACCGGGGCCTCGGGGATCTCCAGCGGCACGCGCAAACCAAAAAACACAGGGGGGCGCCGTCTTCTACGCACGCCGGTCGGCCGAACCGCGCCTCTGAGCCGCCGCCCTGCAGCGACGCCGCCGTCCGTTTCATCTGCAAACTCCGTCACGCCGGCGCGGCCGGCGGGGAGGGGCCATCCAGGCATTTTGCACTTTGCCAGCTGGGGGCCGAGCACCCCAAAGACATCACATCGGCGTGCCGGCGCACCCCGTACTGCGTGTACGTTTACGGACGGGTAGCGCTGGGCGAGGGCGACGCCGTCTCCGTCGTCCTCGTCGGCTTCTTTGACGCCGTCGCCTCCAGGCGTCGCGTCCGATTCCTGGACGCTCTCCAGTCGGCGGACGCCTCGGGCGATCAAACCGCCGCCTCAGTGGTGGCGACCCTGACGACGTTCGAGTTGCCCGTGAAGAATCTCGCCGCTGTTTATTGCGACGCAAACGTCGCCGCCTCGGAGGAGATCTGCTCGCATCTCAGGAAGCTCAACCCAAACGCCGTCGCCTTCGGCGGGCTGTTCGGGGTCGCCGACGCCGCCTGCCGCGCCGGGATGAAGACGCTCTCCAATCAGGTTCAGGAGCTGATGGCGGACATCCACGCCCACCACGCCCTCTGCCCCAGGAGCAGCCACCTCGACGGCCTTTTCGCCGGCGCCGCCGGCGAAAACGCTCCGTTCCACCTCGACGCCGGCTGCCTGGCGTTCTGCCTGTTTGTCACGAAACTCCTGGAAGTGTGGCCGGATCTCATTTCCTACTTCCAGTCTTGCGACGAAGACGAAGAGCGAGCGAAGTCGATCTGCTCCCAGCTGCAGGATCCCAAAGTCAAGGCGACCTTCGTGTTCCTGGAGCGGGCGCTGCGGCCGCTGCGCGGCTTCCAGAGACTCGTGCAAACGCCAGAAGGCGCCGACATCACGCTCATCCTGGAGCAGGCGAGCGACCTGCTCCGCTCCTACGCCCGCAGCTTCCTCCGCCCCCATGCCGCCGTCCGCTTCCTCAAAGAGCACGACGCCCAAATCCTCAAGAACGAGAGCTTCCACTTTTTCTGCCCCGAGCTCAACGTGGGCGGGGACGCCGCGGCGGACTTCCTCGAGCGGCCGGAGAACACGGCGGCGCTGGCGCTGCTCCGGGAGGAGGCGCTGCGCTTCTACGTCGCTCTCACGGGTTGCCTCGCAGAAGAACTGCCTCTGAGCGAGGACGCGCTAAAGGGCGTCGCCCAGCTGATGAGCCCCCGGATCGGCCCGAAGGCGGTCGGCGAGCTCGGCGCCAAACTGGGAATCTGCCGTTCTCCCGAGAAGGTCGGCCAGCTTGCGAGGGAGTTTCAGGAGTATCAGCTGGCCGAGGGCGGAGGCGAGAAGGAGGAGCCGGCAGTGGCGTCGCTAGAGCAGCGCTGGGCCCGGGCGCTGAGGGGCACCAAGCGCACCTCCGTCCTCAGGAGGCTCCTTTTGACCCTCCTGTCGTTCCCCCGTCCTCCACTGGACGCCCAGCGAGTTTTGAGCAAGGTATTTTAAACGCTGCCTCTGAACCCCCCCCCCCCCCCCCCGAGTTTTGTCACGTGCACTCATCATTGTGCACTTCTTTGTCCCAGTCTTTGGGAAATGAGGACGCCTTCCCCTTCCCGGAGAGCCGGGCCGTCACGGACGGCGAGGACGACGGCGGGCCCCAGCTTCACAATAAACGTAAGCAGGATGCAAACGTCGTTTCTTAAATTCACGTTCTGCACAAGCAACCGATGAGATAAACGCGTCTCTCCGACAGTGAAGCCGTGCGCCGTCCACCTGTCCAAGATAAACGGTCGGTTGAACACTTTGAACCTTTTTATTCGCATTATCTACAAAGTCGCAGGTTATTTTGTAGCGCTTGTAAAGTAACTTTCCATTTCTCTCTCCTGAAGAACCGATAGCTGAACATTACGCCTCGTGGAGAGAGGTAAAGATCTTCTGCTCCGTTTCCACATCTAAACGCGGCAGTTTTGATGTATTAATAGTCGAATCACAAAAAAAAGGGATCCTCGAAACCAACCGAACAGGAAGCTGTCAAAAGTGAATTCTGATAAATGACTATTCCAGACATCGCCCCCCCCCGGAGGCGTCGGCGGTGCAACGAGGTGTAGCGCGCGCGCCGCTACGTGCTAGCTGCGCGTTTCCGTCTGCACCGTGTTTTAAGTGTGTCGTCTCTCAGGAGAACAGCCGAGGAGGTTTCGGCTGGGAAAGCAGCCTCCGCCAGAAGCCGCAGGCCCGCGGCGTGTTTCAGGCCGGCGCCGGCGCCAGCGGCGGGTCCAAGCCCGACTGTCCGGATCCGGACAGGAAGAGTCTGGAGTCCCACGATGAGGCGGTAGGTGAACCATCAGAAGCATTCAAATATTCTTTTTTTTTTACTTTTTACTTTTTAAACTTAAAAACTAAACAAATTAAGCACGGATAGAACTCAGAACACTGCAGGGATTAGCATTTGGACATTCAGCGTTCGCTCCCATCACATAACGGCGAGTCAAATAAGACAAAAGAGAGATAACGTCCTTTATTCTGAGTCCCGCGTTAAAGTTTAGATCCTTTCGTCTGAAGAAGACGTTTTATTTGTGCCTGTTTTTTTTTTTATTCTCGTCTTCTCCTACTGAATGATTCTCTCTGTCGCACCTGAGATTAAAACTCAAATCCAGGTGGACGGCGGCGAATCTAGAGAGACAGAGATAAACAAAGTTGTTCAACCCTCAGGTGGAGGAGACGTCTCCTTCCAGTAAACCCCCGGCGAGAGGACGGAGGAAGAGTTCCTACCGGGTAAGACACACGTCAAAGCTGCGAGCTGGTGTCTCTGAGACGTCGAGGACGGCCGCCATCTTCCTTTTTTCTGCAGGATGGGAAAGGCTTCCTGGCGGGGCAGCTGGTGTGGGGGAAGGTGAAGGGCTTCTCCTGGTGGCCCGGAATGGTGATGCCTTGGAAGAACAAATCCTCCCCGCCCGGAATGCGGCGGGTGGAGTGGTTCGGAGACGGGATGTTCTCGGAGGTTAGCGGCCCGCCGTCTGCAAGGAGCGCGCCGCGCCGGGCGCCGGGCGCCGAACCGCGTTTGAGCCGCTCTCCTTTCTGCGCGTTGCAGATCTACACGGAAGGGCTGGTGTCGTTCGGCGCCTTCGCCAAGTGCTTCTGCAAGAACTCCTTCGACGGCTTGCCCGTCTACAAGGAAGCCATCTTCCAGATCATTGAGGTAAAAGACGGAAACGCCTTTCCAGGATCGGACTCTTTTGTTTTCCCACGCCCACCTGCGTAAACGTCCTAATTCTTTATAGGCTGGTTTTTCATTCGCAATCGTCCCGCCCTTCAGCCGCTTATCCAAAATACGGGTCGCCGGTTACACCCCGGACGAGTCGCCAGCTGCGTAGAAATAAAAGCCTGGTCCAGATTGAGCTTTAAGATTTTACATCCGGGAATATTGTCTTTTCTTGTGCCTGATTGATCTTTCAGCAGTTTACTGATAAGTTAAGGGGAGGGTGTTGCCCGTCTGAGTTGGGTGCCAGATATTTGTTCTCACGCTGGGGGGGGGGGGGGGGCTTTCAGTGATAATCAGCAGCAGCTGATCAGAGACCAGTGACGAGCGTTTGTCGTCTGCAGTTAGCAGGTGAACGATGTTCCAAGTCTTTCGCCGAGGCGGAAGGGATCAAAGAGAAAGAGCTGAAGCTGATGCTGGACTGGGCCTTTGAGGGATTCCTCCCGACGGGGCCTGAAGGGTTCGCCCCTCCTGGTAGGAGACGGTTTGTGGATCCGAGCTGCATTGGGGCCGTCTCAAAAGATAAACGTCTTGTTGTTGTTGTTGTTGTTGTTTACATTAGACGCCGCCGCCTCTCACGGTTCGTCCGACTCGTCCCTGTCTGACTACCAGCCGCCAGCAAAAAGGAAATATGTGATTAAGAGCAAGGCGAGCGCGTCCGCCGTCGCCTGCAACAGAGGTAACCGCCGTTTAGTCGCCCGCCACCCACGCAGGCTTCGAGCCGTCGTCACCGTCGTTTTATTCCACTTTGCAGAATCAATCAGAGGAAAGTTGAATGAGAAAG
This sequence comes from Brachionichthys hirsutus, assembly GCF_040956055.1. Taxonomy (NCBI): domain Eukaryota; kingdom Metazoa; phylum Chordata; class Actinopteri; order Lophiiformes; family Brachionichthyidae; genus Brachionichthys; species Brachionichthys hirsutus. The sequence continues at coordinate 15,744,108 of NC_090898.1, forward strand.
GCAAAACGATCGAAGGTGCGTTTTTTTGCGTCAGACTTTTCTACTCGATTTGAAACGACCGCTTCGTTTTTTACGGAATTAACCTTTTTTTGCTGTTCCAGATTTTTGCTTGGCTTGCGGCTCGTCGGAGGTCGGCGTGCAGCACCCGTTGTTTAAAGGCGGTCTTTGTCTAAAATGCAAGGTGACCTCATCTCTCGTGTCCCTCCGCCGCCGCCCGGTCGTCTGAAACGCCACCGCCGCTAACGCCGTGTCACCGTGCGCAGGAGAACTTCACCGAGACGCTGTATCGCTACGACGAAGACGGCTACCAGTCCTACTGCACCGTGTGCTGCGGCGGCTTAGAGGTGATCCTCTGTGGCAACGCCAGCTGCTGCAGGTGAACGCAACCCGGGAGCTCGAAGCTGCTAGCAGGAGGCGAGACGTCTATTTATCATCCCGCCCCCCCGCCCTCCCCCAGGTGTTTCTGTAAGGACTGTCTGGACATCCTGATCGGTCCAGGAACCTTCGACACGCTGAAGGACGTCGACCCGTGGAGCTGCTTGATGTGTGAACCGGCGCAGTGTGACGGGAACCTCAACCTGAGGCCGGACTGGAGCGTCAAGGTTCAGGACTTCTTCGTCAACAACAGCGCCCAGGAGTTCGTACGTAGCGCACGATTGTTCACGTCTGACGATGCGAGGAGCAGATTTTAAAAAAGCCGAGCGGCGTCCGTGCCGCCGTTTATCGCAGGAGCCTCACAGGGTGTATCCCTCCATCCCCGCCGACCGGCGCCGGCCAATCAGAGTGCTCTCGCTTTTTGACGGCATTGCAACAGGTCGGCTCACGCGTGTCACGCTCTCGCCTGCTACGCAACAATCCGGGTCATTTACCTGTAAGTGTACCCCCCCCCCCCCCCAGGGTACCTGGTGCTCAGGGACATGGGCTTCAAGGTGGAGCGCTACATCGCCTCGGAGATCTGCGACGATTCCATCACCGTGGGGATGGTCAAGCACCAGGGGAAGATCGAGTACGTGAACGATGTCCGGACCATCACCAGGAAGCACGTGAGTACGGGCCGGGGCGGCGGAGGGAGGAGCCCGAGCCGTAAACGGCGCCGGAGATAGCCGCTTAACGTGCAGCCGTTGCGTTCCAGCTGTCGGAATGGGGCCCGTTCGACCTGCTGATCGGGGGCAGTCCGTGCAACGACCTGTCCATGGTCAACCCGCTCCGGAAGGGATTATTCGGTACGAGTCCCCTGAGCTGACACGGCGCCGGCGTCCCCCCCCCCCGACGTCTCACTGGTTCTGTCCCCCGTTCGTCCTGCAGAGGGAACCGGGCGGCTCTTCTTCGAGTTCTACCGCATCCTGGCCATGCTGAAGCCGAAGGAGGGCGACGAGCGGCCGTTCTTCTGGCTGTTTGAGAACGTCGTCTTCATGAGCGCCCACGACAAGTCCGACATCGGCCGGTTCCTCGAGGTGACCGGGGATATTTGGCTCCCATTTTGCAGCGCGATCTTTGTATTTGTTTCCTTTTTCACCCCCGAAGGGGAGGCGAGGGTATTGCAATTGGGTCCGTTTGTCTGTCTGTCTGTCCGCGTGCATAACTCAAAAACTAGGAACCCAATCGACTTGAATTTTATACGCAAGCAAGGTTCTGTCCGTGGGTCGGTCCTCCCCGAGAATGGCGTTGATCCGGATCTGGATCCAGATTCTAGAATTATTTAAAGGATTCTTTAACATTGTGAGATAGGGCACTTTTTGACATTTTTCTTAATCTCTTCAAAACATATGGTGGTATGGATCTGAAAAAAAATCACACATAAGTACTCCTTAAATAAAGGTCTATGACCATGACTAATTTCGGCTGGATCCGGATCCCAATCCGGATCTGAGAGCTAATTTGTGTTCTAAAATCTGCATTTTTCAGGAGTCCATCCTGACCTCCATTTTGGAGCTAGAGACTTCACATTTGGTGTGCAGACTCATAGTTCATTCTAGTTTCATATGTGTTCCAGTTGTAGTTGTATCTTTCCCCGTTCCGGAGCAGCAAGCTAGCGCAGGTTTGGCCCCTCTGATCCGGAAGCGCCGTGTTTACTGTCTCACAAGAGGCGAGCGTCTGCAATCTCTGATCGTCTTTTCTTTTTCAGTGTAATCCAATCCTCATCGATGCGATCAAAGTCAGCCCGGCTCACCGAGCGCGCTACTTTTGGGGGAACCTCCCGGGCATGAACAGGTACGTAGGAATCCGTGCCGGTTCTTCCACCAGGAGGCGAAATCTCTGCTCCTGACGCGGCGCCGCGGCTCCTCCGTGTTTCTCTTTAGACCTCTGGCTACGTCTCTGGACGACAAAGTGACCCTCCAGGATTGTCTGGAAGTCGGACGCAGTGCCAAGGTAGAGTTCCCGGGACAAAAAAACCCAAAAAAAAGACCCCCATCGGCCCTCGAAGCGTTTCAGCGACTTGTGACACTGAACCCGTCGTCTCTCCTTCCAGTTCGACAAAGTCCGCACCATCACGACAAAATCCAACTCCATCCGGCAGGGCAAGATGGGCCCGCTGCCCGTCGACATGAACGGCAAGGAGGACTACCTGTGGTGCACCGAGATGGAGCAGTAAGGAATCCCGGCGCCGCCCGCTCTCCCGTCTGTGCGCTCGCAGTCAACGGACGTTTCCTCTTCCAGGATCTTCGGCTTCCCCAAACATTACACGGACGTGAACAACATGGGCCGGATGCAGCGGCAGAGAGTTCTGGGCCGCTCCTGGAGCGTGCCCGTCATCCGACACCTCTTCGCCCCCCTGAAGGATTATTTCCAATGCGAGAAGCAGCTGTGAACGGAATCCTCCGTCTCTCCTCTGTCTCTCCTCCGCCTCTCCTCAGTCTCTCCTCCCTCTCTCCTCCCTCTCTCCTCCCTCTCTCCTCCGTCTCTCCTCCCTCTGTCCGCCCTCTCTCCTCCCTCTCTCCTCTGCCTCTCCTCCGTCTCTCCTCCCCCTCTCCTCCGTCTCTCCTCCGTCTCTCCTCTGCCTCTCCTCCGTCTCTCCTCCCTCTCTCCTCCGTCTCTCCTCCCTCTCTCCTCCGTCTCTCCTCCCTCTCTCCTCCGCCTCTCCTCCGTCTCTCCTCTACCTCTCCTCCCCCTCTCCTCCCCCTCTCCTCTGCCTCTCCTCCGTCTCTCCTCCCTCTCTCCTCCGTCTCTCCTCCCCCTCTCCTCCCCCTCTCCTCTGCCTCTCCTCCGTCTCTCCTCCCTCTCTCCTCCGTCTCTCCTCCGTCTCTCCTCCCCCTCTCCTCTGTCTCTCCTCCGTCTCTCCTCCGTCTCTCCTCCGTCTCTCCTCCCTCTCTCCTCCGTCTCTCCTCCCCCTCTCCTCCCCCTCTCCTCTGCCTCTCCTCCGTCTCTCCTCCCTCTCTCCTCCGTCTCTCCTCCGTCTCTCCTCCCCCTCTCCTCCCTCTCTCCTCCGCCTCTCCTCCGTCTCTCCTCTACCTCTCCTCCCCCTCTCCTCCCCCTCTCCTCTGCCTCTCCTCCGTCTCTCCTCCCTCTCTCCTCCGTCTCTCCTCCCCCTCTCCTCCCCCTCTCCTCTGCCTCTCCTCCGTCTCTCCTCCCTCTCTCCTCCGTCTCTCCTCCGTCTCTCCTCCCCCTCTCCTCTGTCTCTCCTCCGTCTCTCCTCCGTCTCTCCTCCGCCTTGTAGTTCAGACTGTTTTTTCTTCTTCTTTTAGATTTAGCGTGACTTGTAGAAAGGAATCCTGCCGGTCTTCGGCCGCCGCCGCCGGACGGCGCCACGTTTCAGGGCTTTTCCTCCTTTCGATAGACGACAGTGATCCAATATTAACGTTGCTCAGAATATGGGCCTGAATCACGGAGCGAGCTGCGGCGGATCGTCGCTGGGTTTTCCTGCATCCGGAAGCTGGTCTAACTTTTTAGGAGTCACCATCCTGCTCAGCTGGAGACATCTGGAGAACCTCATTAGCTCCGGTGCCGACCAATCAGCTTAGAGGAAAACAGCTTCCTGGTCTTCCTGCAGGTTCTTATCGTCGTTCTTGTGATTTAATTATCTGGACGTCCAGTTTTCCTCGATCACTCGGTGAATCCGAACCGTTGACCTCGCTCCGCGGTGCAGGCCCAAGGTCGCTACCTCAACACTGGATTAAAAAAAAGAAATTTTGTATTTAATTTATAAGAATGAACACGTTTCTACAGCCTCCGTACTTTATAAGGTTTTTAATCGTTTGCTGCGAATCTATTCTTGAACCAGACAGTTTTTAAATGTGCTTTTTTTAAAATCAAAATTCATTCTCACTGTAATTTTATTCACTGTATTTGCACGATTTATAGAAAACTATTTATAGCAAACCAAAAACATTCTGTGTCCACTCATTGTGGAAAAACTGCCGTCTTTTGTAGTTGCTGTCGGGCGGCGCTGCAGACGGAGGATCAGGACGGTCGTTTTTCACGTTTCCCCACTTTAATAACAAAAAGATTGAGTGTCATAAAAAACAAAACAAAAAAACTTTATTTGTAATGACGGAAGTTGGGCAAGCAGAGGCTCGCTGCTTTGTTTTAACGCGAAGGTGCCTTTTTAAAATAAAAACACTGTGCGGATGGATTTAAAACATGTGCTGTACGTACAGATGGGGGGGGGGGGGGGGGGGGTTGTAGAAAATCTTGCCTTAATTAATAATGACAGCCAAAAAAATAAGACACTGGGGAAAATGGAAACAGACTTTTCACCAGTTTAACCGGACAAAACATCTGAACCATTCAAGTAGTCAAGAACTTAATCTAGAGATGAATCGGTAAAAGAATCGGTGCTTCTTTTTATGGAAACGTTAAGCTTTTTCTAATTCTCTTCAAACAGCATTTAAGGTGTTCCCAGCTTAGTATTTGAATACACAACTGTGTTTTTAAAGTTTGATCCAACCCTGTTGGAGTCGAGCTGACGGTGCTGCTTTGTGTTTGGACCGCTGGTTCTGTGTGACGGGTCCGCACTGGACCGTCTGATCCCTGCTGGTTCTGTGTGACGGGTCAGCAGCGGACCGTCTGATCCCTGCTGGTTCTGTGTGACGGGTCCGCAGTGGACCGTCTGATCCCTGCTGGTTCTGTGTGACGGGTCCGCAGCGGACCGTCTGATCCCTGCTGGTTCTGTGTGACGGGTCCGCAGTGGACCGTCTGATCCCTGCTGGTTCTGTGTGATGGGTCCGCAGTGGACCGTCTGATCCCTGACGGTGCTGATGTTCTGTTTTTACCTGTGACCTTAATCTGCGCCACCTCAAAGTGAACTTTTCTTCTAGCCTGTAGCTCCCATGTGTGTTGATTTTTTCAACTGTGTGTGTTTTAATGAAATAATAATAATAAAAAAAAAGTAGCGTGATTTATAGCTCGAAGAAAACAAACTGAACAAAGTGTACTCGTGACTTTTTCTCAGGCATTTAAACTCATCTGAGCCAAAATGTTTACTTTTTTTACTTCGGCATCTCAAATAAAACCCTCAAATTCAATAATAATTGTCTTTATTTCCTTCTATTTTACAACATCAGTAAGCGGCGCCGTCCGACCTCACTGAGGCGAGTCCAGCCCGCCTCGCAGAATCTCTTATTCTCTTTCTACGCGTAGAACTAAAACACTAAATGAGTTTTCAATAGTTCGGGAGCTTTAATGACACGTTTATGCTGCGCTCTTGTTCTCCTTTAACGCGGATTCAGCGCGTTTTTCAACCTTTTCGAAGGCGTCGTCTATAAATGAGAACCTAAATGTACAAACAACAAATGTTTTGAACATTTCTTCATTTAGGAAACGTTTTCTAAAGCCCATTTGCGCCCGTCAGAAGCTCGGGATCACTTGGACTTGGACGGTACGTCCCAGGGTTTTGACATCCTTTCCATCCGAGACGCGGTGGGACTCCGGTTGGACGCTTTTACGTCCGGCTTCGTCAACCCGGGCACCTCCTTCCCCTCCTGGACCAGCCGCATCACCTCCGTGAAGGAGAGACGTCTCCCCTCCGTCTCTGCAGAGGACTCTGCTCTCTGGTCGATGCTGACAGGACAGTCGGGATCGAAACCGGTCCTCTGGTGCAGCTCTTCATCGCCCACCTGCATCACACCAGGAGGAGGAGGAGGAGGAGGAGGAGGAGGAGGAGGAGGGCTCCAGTGTTTGTAGCTTCTCCGGTCTATCGGCTCCACAAACCTGATAAAACATTGAATGATAAAGAGGGACGCCATTTTAAAGGCAAGTTAAGAAACAGGCCGGGTTCCAAGTGTTCAAACGTATCAATAATTATGAGAATAGAAGGCGTTGCAGACTCTCCTTGACGGTGTGACGTCACGCACCTGTCATAAAAGAACAGTTTCATGTCCAGCACTTTGTTTTCGTGCGCGTTTCCGCCGCTTCCGTTTAAAGTCTTCAGTCCTTCCTGAAACCGCCGGTCGGCCTCGAAGTTATAAGAGTCGAACCGGGAGAACACGGCCTCCATTCGGACTCAGACTTATGTCCAAACGCGAACCGGAACATCTCCGAGCGAAGCGGAGGAGCTACTAGCTACTAGCTACTAGCTACTAGCTACTAGCCACTAGCTCCGCTGTGCCAACCAACGAGCGCCATAAAGACGGAACAAAACTGAGGAAAAGGGGCAGCGCTGAGGTTTCAGCGCCCCCCTCGGGGGAGATCAGGAACTGCAGCGTAACTGCGGCGTTCCTGTCTGTGCGACTGGAGGCAGAGGTGGGATGGAACTAAATAACCGTTTCTCTATTTGAAAGCAGGTTTTCCCCGTTTTTTGGTATTGCTTTTGTTTAATCTCTTTCATTGTGCGATTAATTAAATTAAGATAATCATTGCTAGATTTACTAAGGGACAGACTAGCCGCTGTTTCATTCAACACAAAGAGACTGGTAAGTCCACGCAGCGGCGCATTTCTACAACTCTAGAGTGTATTTTGATTTAAATTATTTCTATATGAAATAACAGTCTTTTGTCTTTTGTATATTATATTGATGTTAATGGGGGTCACACTAATTCTTTTAATTTTATGTCATGTACTTTTTTTGTATGTTTCGTGGTGAAAATTATTTGGATAAAAAGAAAAACAAATCTACTCAAATGACCTAAAAGAGCAGCTAATCTATCTGGAACATTTTTGGGGCCCTACATGATAATCTTGTGCCGGGTTAAACCTATTTTTAATATAACATCCTGTTCATGATATTCTTGTACCTCATCAAGTTTGATTTACGTAATAAAAATGCACCTTCTCAGGTGTATGAATCTAGGCCGTCCTCTGGGATGGGACCCCCCGGCCTCTGGGATGGGACCCCCCCGTCCTCTGGCATGGGACCCACACGTCGTTTATGTTTGAAGCATGAACACATTTGCTGAGTGGAAACGTGACACCATGTGATTGCGTGACTCGTTTTAGCTGATCTGTCCTTGACCACGGCCGGTCAGCTGCTGCCGACAGGAGACAGATCTGAAGCGGATCTGCCACCTCCCGCTGCGAGGCAATAATTCCAGGTGTAATCCAGACGCTTCGCTTCAAACTGTGCTGCAGCAGCGTTTCAGTAGCGCACAATCAGAGAGAGAGAGAGAGAGAGGGAGGGAGAGGGAGAGAGAGAGGGTGTACGCCACTCACAGACAAGGACATGTGATCTTATTAACTTCTTAGCACTTTCTTTTTGAGCGTGTGACAAGACAGCCTGGAGAGAACAACTTAAACTAGGAGAGCACAGACCTCCGCCAAGAAACTCTTTTTTTTTTTTTAAGCCTCCATTATAAGTACAGTACAAAAAAAAATCCAGACGGATATCCGGATCGCTCTCAAAATTTAATGGGATCTAAATTAGACCAAGACCCATCTTCAGATTTTTTTTTCATCAAGGTCAAATCTGCAGTTTTTCCATAATTCTGCTGACAAACAAACAAACAGCATCAAAAATATAACCTCCTACTAGAACACCAGATTTTTTCATGTGAATATACGTTAGCACTGGCAGTGTTTGTGAACTTTGAATGAGAAAACTGAATATAAAATATATATATATATATAAAAAAACAAAATCCTTGGCGGAGGTGTAATAAGATTTATTCAACAAAACAAAGTCATTCTCGACAAAATGCAAGACAGATGATATAAAATGAATTTTCAGTCCACAATACAAGTGCAGAATCTCTCCATCCATAGAGATGGGTTGCACAAATTGCACCAGTTACAACACCGAGTCACCACGAGTGTCCAAAACGACCCGAACACCGTCTACCAGTTCACCCAGTTCAATCTTGACATTTTAGATTCCGTCCCGGTGGCTCTGACCAGAGGTAACAGCATCGCCGGCGTTTCTCCTGCCGTTCACTCGCAGGTCTGGGATTCCGCCGCCGTCCCGGCTGGAGGCGAGCGTCTGCGCCTGGCGGCCTTGCTCTGGTTTGACGGTTGCCTCTGGCCGGAGCGAGACGAGCGGGCGAAGCAGAAGGTCAAGGTGCCGCCGGAGCTGCAGTCGTAGTTCCCGTCCTGTTCGGGAGAACCGGAGGAGAGGACAGACGTGAGACGGGAAGCGCGGTGAAATGCCAGGAACGGGATTCTGTTTTAGTTCCACAGCTTTAAACGCGAGACAGACACGCTTCCCGCGCCGCCGCTCACCTCGGCTGTCACGGTGCTCCGGCGGTGTCGGACGCCGTGGGTCACGCCGCTCCCCTTCTCCTCTCTCTGCTTCATGAACCTCTGGTTGACGATCCTGGTCACGCTGTCGCTCCTCTGCAGCGGAGCGGCGGGGGGCCTCGCCGCCGGAACCCTTTCCAGGTGCTTCAGGCCTCCCTTCGTTTTGTGGCCGGCGCCCGGTTTCTCCGCGCGGCCGCTCACCCTGCGTAGGAACTCCGTCACCATGCCGTAACGGTTGGCGCTCGCAGGTTTGCTGGAAGCCGTGGAGCTGCTCGGAGAACCGAGGGTCGGCCCTGCGCCTCCTCTGTGGCCGCTTTGTCTGCTCCACGGGACGCCGCCGCCGTTGCTTTGGTGATTCAGGTTCCACATCGCCCGCTCTCTGGAGGCGGAGGCGGACGAGGAGGAGCTCAGATTGGTGGACGAGTGGGGAGAGGACGCGCCGGAACTGGAGTGTCTCCGGTACAGTTTCGGCGAAGAGGCGGCGGCTCTGGGCCTGTCGACTCTTCCTCCCGCCCCATCCAGCGACCGGGCCGAGCCCAGGGCCGAGCTCGGGACTCTGGGGGGGCTGCTTCTCGCGGCAGCCGCCTCATGCGTCCCATCAGTCTGCAGACCAACACTCACCGTCTGCGGCTTCGTTTGGGTCTGAGTACCCGAGCAGGCCACGCCCACCCAGTGCCCCGGTGACCTCCCCCTCGTCTCCGGTGGAGCGACCAGGACCTTCTGCCTCCAGCTGGCGCTCATTTCCTTCATGTCATCGCTGAGGTTGGCGGAGTCACTCACGTAGAGCTGAGAGAAGGCGGTCGGCGGCGTGCACCAAGGGGGGGCCGTGTTGACGGAACCCCCGTCTGCGGCCGGGCTTTGCTTCAGCTGAGCCAGCCGGACTCTGCGAGCAGACGGGGGGCTGTAGTAGATCCGGAAGGCCGACTTCTCCGGGGCAGTGTGGCTCCTGTCCAGGGACATCTGCTCAAAGTCCAGACCGGGGAAGCTAAGCGGCATGATGAGATGGTCCCAGGTCCTAACGGGGTCCTCCTGGTCCAGCCGGGCCGCCTCCTGGCTCAAGTAGCACCAGTTCCTCCTCGTGCAGCCGCGCGGCGGAAACGGGCCCCTGAATCGTTTCCCTTTGAGGCTGCAGATTTTCAGAAAAGCAAGAGACGCGCGAATTAAGACCTCAGAGAGACGAGAGTGAGATGAATATACGGAAAACACCGACCTGTCAGCGGCAGCGTGGAAGATGGCGCCGACGGTAGCCTGAGCAAAGAGAGGGGAAATAAAGATCAAAAAGAATAACAGGTTCAAGGCGCTTCAATCATTTCAGACCATCTCAACAGCGACTGGACGGACTGGCAGAATTTTGCACAGACCTTTTTGATCCCCAGAAATACTTTGAGTTTTCATCAGGTCAAACCTTCAAGCCATTGCGTTAGCGCTGTAGCTCGAGCGTTAGCGTGGCTATCGTAATGGAGAAGACGTCGCAATTACAGCTTGGATGTCGACATCAAAGTCAGAAACTCCGAAAGGATGATAACGGCGAGCTGCAGTGTCAGCAAAGACAGACACGGCGGCTGACTCGTAGCTTTGAGTCCCACAGAAGCGCTAGCGGGACTGCGAGAGCTCGCTTTTCGCTCTGAGGAGAGGAGGGATTACAGACTAGCTGGTGAAATAAAGAGGAAAAACATCAGCAGCGTGCACGTAGAATTTCAGAGCTGCGCTTTAAGGCTCCAACGCGTGCATCAGGCGTAGACCGTGCACGGCGGCCGCTCAGAGTGCTTTTCGTGCAGCCCCCCCCCCCCCCCCCCGTCGGGCTGAAGCCTCTCCAAGAGATTAGCCTAAATACTCTGGCGTGAGTCTCTCCACGATGCCTGATGAAGTCCAGCAGGACGGATCATCAACAGGACGACCCGCCTCCGACGCGGACGCCCAGCCTCACCTCGGCGGCCTCGCCCCGGGTGGCCTCGCCCCGGGTGGCCTCGGCCTCCCAGTCGTCCCGAAGCTCCGCGACAAGATCCTGCAACAATCCCTGGAGCGCAGATGCGGTTTTGTCTTTCCCCTGCATTTAAAAACAAAAACAAAACAAGAAACGCACGGCGTAGATTGACGACGGAGCTACCTCAACGACAGAAATCAAACGCTTCGGTTGGGTTTTCACCTCTTTTCCATCCAGCCCCGGAACTCGAACTTGACACCACTGATGAAGGAGCCACAAAATCTGCAATGAAAGTCGCATTTTCGGGTCCCTGCAGCGGCGCAGGAGGTCCCACTGACTCCATGCGGCCGCACCCTGAGCGTCAAAGCCCCAGTCGCAGCCGTCTCTGTGAACGGCGAGTTCGTCCAAGTCTTCTCCTGTCAGGAACACTTCCACCCGATCGATGAAACCCAACAGCATGGCCTGTAGCGGCGCCCAAGCCTCGCCCAAAGGTCCCGGTGAGAACGCCTGCGTCTTCCCGTTCGACTCCGCGTCTGTCCGGGAGGCTAAAGCATCGCGGGGCGGCGATGAGCGGCGGCCGTCCTTCGGCGGCGTCTCCAGCAGTCGAATGGCCGAAACCAAAATGCGGGAATGATCCCGGAGAGTTTGGAGAGTCTCGTAGTCTTTTGCCGTCAGTCCTTTGACACCCCCGTCACGCGTTTCGTGGCTTTCACCCTCAGGACTCTCTGAGGGTTCCTGCTCGCCACCGACCGGACCTTCTCGAGGGACACGGCCGGGAGCGTCCTCTGTCTGGGACAAAGATGTCTCAAGGTCACGTTGACCTTCTCCCGCCGCCTCGTCTTGTCCCGTCTCGCACGCCGAGCATCCCGTTTTCAAACCTCCCCGACTGTCTGACAGATTTTCCTCCGGCGTCTCTTGATTCTCTTCCTCTTCCTCTTCCTCTTCCTCGCCTCCTCTCCCTATTTTCTCCCTCAGGTCCCTCATTTCTTCTCGCAGCCCGCGGTTTTCTATCTCCAGTTCAACGATACGCCGGCTGAGGAGCGTGGCCTCCTCTTCCACCAGTCTGAGGTGAACCTTGACCTCCGCCTCCCGGGCATGGCTGGCGCTCTGTCTGCCCCCCGGTGGCTGGGTGACGTCCACGTCGCCGTAGACCGAGCGGTATTTCGCCAGCTCCTCGCGCATCGCTTCGCCGTCTGACGCCAGCTTGGTGAGCTTCTTGCAGATGAGAGCTAATTCTTCTTTAGCAAAGTGGAGTTGGCACCTGAGATCGGCGCCGTCGTCCTATTTGTGCGTACAAAGCGACAATGAATACCCTTCCGACGAAGGTGATGGATCACATAAAAAAGACGCGCCACATATCAAACCTCAATCGGTTGAGAGAGCCTCTTCTCAGACTTGAAGGATGTAGATCGACTGCTTTTCTTCTTCAGAGTGCTCTGATTTACGGAAACGTGGCAGAAATGATCGTTGGGGGTGGAAATATTCAGAAGTCAGCAGAAAAATGCCACATTTCCTTTCAAGGGTTTCGTAAGAAGATACGACATATGATACTATTATTTTATCTATATTTTTTAGATTCCTTACCGATGAAAACAAAACTTTAGCGACTGGATTCACATTGACATCATCATTAGTTTAGAAGTTACTCACTAAAAGCAACTCTTTTGCTGTGAGAATTTACCCCGATCTCAACCGGCTCATCCACCTCTCAGGAATAAGGCGTAAAAGCAACAAATCAACTTCCTGATCTGAAAGTTTCTGTGTCTTTACAAACCCTTATTTATGGTCCCATTATCATCAGGGATGCTTTGACTCTCGCCATCCGGCCCAACCGCCCATGCAGGCTGCGTCCTGCCCCCCTAGATGAGGTCGTCTAAGTGGATAAAAGGGCCTAGCAGATGTCTCCGATGATTGGGCCAGACTGAGCTCGTGCCAAAGCGCCGAATCCTGGATTAAGCTGAACACGTGGCGCCGAAGTGCACAATCGTAATTGCAGGAGTCATCGGGGCAGAAAGGGGGGGCCCGTGAAAATAAAACGAGTAGCAGGAGTGAGAAATTGAATGGCGGTCGGGGTGCGGCAGCCTCCGTTTGATGGACGCGTGGGCGGGGACGGTTGTAGGTCAGTGTGTCGGCACGCAAACGCCGGCCTCATTGAATTCCGTAATACGCGCTGATCCAGATTTAGCCTCGCTTAATAGCGAGAGAAAGGCTATTTCTGGCATCCGTTGTAGCCTCGCTCCCTTTTCTAGATGCATCAGCTGAGGATATCAGCCCGGTCTGGAGTTCAGGCTGCGGCATACCGGGCTGCTTCACCCGGCCCAGGCACCGGGCAGCTGCTACCGTGCCCCCCCCCCGGGGTCAAGTGTCACCTGACAGAGAGGAGGAGAGGGACAACTGGCTGCGATGGGGACAGCTGTGTTTTAGAGGAGGATTCCTATACCAGAGGGATGGAGGCGGCTTATGTTTCCGTGGCGATTTAGTCTAAGTTTGACTTAAGATCTTTCTAAGGCGTATATGCAAATGAAACTCCTGGTTCAATATTTGTAAGGATTCTCGCTCTCCTACTTCCTCGTTTAACTTAAACAAGCCGAACCTAAATCATTCAGGAAGCTTAAAAAACAAATACGCCGCTGGGACCAGCGAGGTGCGACGGTGATTCGGTGCCGGGCCTTCACCTCTCGGGCTTTCTCCACCTCGGCCTGTAAGACCTGCTTGGACACTTCCAGCTCCTGCGTCTTCTCGCCGAGCGCCTCGTTTTCCCACTCCAACTGGGAGTTCTTCTTCTGCACCGCCTCCAGCTCGTTGTGCAGCCGGAGAGACACGCTCTTTGCCACCTGGAAGCGGAGTCGACAGCAAGGCGTCAGCGCTCGCTCGGTCTACCTTTAAGCTCCCGTCGGATGAGCTGCAGCACAGAGCTGCACTCGGGAACGTTCGCCGAGCGGGACGTCGTTTGGATAAAGCGGAGAGATGTTTTACGAGGGAACTCTTGAGAGTGGAATTCAATATATGAGAGGGCTATAGGGGGTAAGGCGGGGTGGGGGTGGGGGTGGGGGGGGGTAACTTTACACCACCACACACACCCTGGCTGAAAGAAAGAGAGTCTGGCCGCCACAATGGAGTCTCGTTTAACAGCGGAGCAAAGCTCTGCCGGGATTCTGATCCAGATTACCGAGGTTTTATGTTCCACGCTCGTCACTTAACTAGACCAGGGGACGACAAAAATTACAAACAGGATGCATGATGATGAAGACATTTCAAACTAACAACATTTTCTGTGGTGCCGACGAACAGAAGGAGAACGTTGAGCTCCACTCGGTGACTCAAACGCATCCGGCCCTTCGCTGTGAGCGAATAACAAACGGTTTGGAAGGACGAGCTGAAGAGATTTTGGCAGCAGAAGCAGAAGTGATTCAGGCAAAAGGCCCTTTAGGACGAGGAGCTCTGGCTGTTTATAGCTACGTGTGAGTTTTAATGAGACCACACCAGCAGGAAGGAGGAGGAGGAGGAGGAGGAGGAGGAGGAGGGGGGAAGACGTCCGACCTTGATGTCATGCTCCAGGCTCCTGACCAGCTCCCCGTCCACCTGTCCGGTCTGAGCCACCCGGATGCTGCGGCGCTCCACCTTGCGGAGGCGGTACTGCAGGATGCGGCAGGTCTTGTTGGCCTGCTCCAGCTGCAGCCTCAGATCCTGCAGCCGGTAGACTTCCTCCTCCTGGAACACGTCACGCATTTCCAGCATCTCGCAGCGAAGCTCCTCCACCTCATCCTGCAGCCGCAAAGACGCAACACGGAATGGCAGCCGTTAAGGAAGAGCCACCGCCTGCTTTTAATTATGCGTTGAAGCCCGCTTGCCCGCGGCGGGTCGACGCTTTAGGACAGAAGTCAGAATCTCAGATGGATAAATTATCACATCTTACAATGACTGTATTCTAATAAGAAAAGCCACAACAGATGAAAGGATGAACAGAATGAACATCACAGAGTCGACTTGCTCAACGAAGGAACGCTCCGAGGTAAACGTCTCTCCAGACTCCAGAGGAAACTGCAATTAAGTTTAATTACTGCCTTCAAGTGACGTCATTTCATTCCAGGAACTACGTTTTTGGGATGAGGACTTCTCAGAAACTGCTTATTTCCTATTGTTTAGTTTACACTAAATTATAGCACCTTTGTTTGAACAGGCCAGAACAAGTAACGCTTCAGATGACTGATAATAATAATAATAATAATAACATAAACAATGGCGTTGAGGTTTGATTCCTGCCAGAGAGCTTCGTGCAGATCAAATAATCAGCAACCAAAAGCGGACATTCAGATTAAAACGGAGGTAAATCAGGAACTAAATGTCATTTAAACCAGAATAAGGAGTTTGCGTTAAACCCACCTTTAAGTATTCGTTCTCCGATCTTAGTTCCTCCACCTCCCTGACCAGGTCGTCGGTTGTCTCTCCCATCATGAGATCCATGAAAGAAGGGTCAAACAGACCGAGAGCCCCCCCAGCGGCACCGGGCTGTGGAGCGCAGCAGCCTCCGGGCGCCTTTACGCACGGCGCGCCGCCGCCGTTCCCACCGCTGTCCGGGCACAGATACGCGCGCCCGTCTATCCATCTTACCGGTAATTCATTGTCCGAGCTCGGAGAGTCGCGCTTGTTACCGTCCGATGGGCAATCTGACACCTCCGAGCTGCTGTCCGAGGCGGAGAGCTTCCCGGACAGGCATCCGGAGTCCTTGCTCAGGTCCTCTGAAGCGTTGCTGGCGTCGGAGAGTTTCCGGTGCGCTCCGGGGCTCCTCTGGCCCGGCTCAGCCGTGGCGCTCCGTGACACGTTCCTCGGTCGTTTTCCCTGCGATCCCGAAGTTTTCACATCCTTCTCGGGAGCGCAACGAGGCGCGCAACGAGGCGCGCCACTTTGGACATCGCTGAAAGGCGGATCCTTCATCCTTTTCTGGTGCTTGGCTTGTTTCTGGCTCCGGAGCGCAGTCTTTGCGTTCTTGTCCGCGTTTCTGTTCATTCTGACTCGGATGTACGCAATAAATCGGGTATTCAGCTGCTCTGGATCAATAAATGTTCATAGTTTTTCAACGAATACTTTTAAAAAGACCTAAAATTCAGCAGCTCGCCGCTCACTGGAGACATCCCTCTGGCTGTTCTTCATCCTGCGCACTGAAACTTTGCCTAAATGTGCGCAGAGAAATGAAGGGGCAGTTCCTGGACAGCCTCCAATTTATACAACATTTCCTGCCTTGATTTCCAAAATAAAACACTTTCATCTGTCGTTGCCGGAAAAATGAAAACGTCTGTTTGCTCTGAACATTTCTAAATTTCTCAAAATCGTCCACGAATCTTTTTTATTTTATTTTATTAAAATCAACATATTTTAAATGTTTTTGTCTGCATATCGGCAGATCCCACAGACGACATTTTCATCATCGATTTGTGTCACTATAAATTATTTTTAGGTTTTATATACAGTATACATGTGAAGAAGAATTATAAAGTTCATCTCCAAATGCTGAATTATACTGAAAGTCAAACAGACCATAAGTCGAATTCCATATATATATATGTGTGTGTGTGTGTGTGTGTGTGTGTGTGTGTGTAATTATATCTATCCATCTATATCCTTTAAGTCAGCAATGGATTTGAAAAATGAATGTTTGAAAAGGAAAGTCATTTCCCTCAACTTTTAGATTTCAAGGCACTTTTAAATAATCATAAAATGCATAATGCATTACATTTTAGTTGTTTTGATTTTCTGTTTGTTTGTTTGTTTTTATCGTGGAACTGCTCACGGGTAAATTGCTGCCACCTTGTGGATCATTTGCGCAATAACATGAAATTAAACATGAAATTATCGGGTTATCGGTCAAAGCCCATCACAACAGTGTATTTAACAGTTCTCCTTAATAAAAACTTAAATAATAATATGGCACGCTTCCGTACCAATCAATCAATTTGATCAATATTTAGCAACAGGAGGCGTCAGGTCCATCCGGATAAAGTTTAACGCCTGTTTTAGCCGTGTCGAAAATAACTCCTGGTCCTTCGCTGTGATTGGCTGTCACGCCTGTCCATCACGATGTCCTTGCCGGCCACTTCCGCCCTGCCTCGGAGCGGCGAACTCTTCGCTTGTTTACCTTTCTAGGGCTGTTATTCGAGCCCGATTCGCAGGTACATCCGGCCGAATTGCGTTTAAATCTTCCTCCGAGCGTCTACGTTCATAACGCGGACTGATTTCTGCTGCCCGTCCTCCGCCTGACGCTTTAATTCATTGCAAGCCGGATGCTAAAGGCTAGTTAGCGGCTTGCTAGCTAACAGCCGATGCTCTCTTGGGGAGTGTTAACTTTATTGACAGCTTACAGTAGAAGCAGTTATTTTAGTTATTTATATCCTGTCTTTAGAACCTGCCTGGCTTTTCGCTACGACGAGCTGCGGGCCGTTTTGCTAACAGTCCGCCCCGCCCCGCAGGTCGTTGCTTTGGGCTGCCCGTGATGCTTGGAGAGAGGCTGGGCTGCAGGGACAGGCCGATGGGGGGAAACGTGACTTTCTGAGTACCGGAGAGTTACTTTCTCTACTCCAGTATGAACAGCGAAGAAGAGTTTTACGACGCTGAGACGGGTAAGCTGGGCGGACGAGGTGTTTTATGTTCCGCGGTCCTTTCCCGGCTCATCTTTTTATTTTTATTGTTAATTGTGGATGATTTATGTACGAAGGACTTTAAACAGAAACAAGACCGCAAGGGCTTTTTTGAAACGCTCCTCTTAGACAGGATGCTTGACTGTACTTGTACTGTAATACATGCTACTGTGTGACTGTACTTGTACTCTAACATTCTATCTAATAAATATATTCATCATCATCCTCTTCCACGCTCGTCCTTCAGGGCTGGAGTCGGATGATTCCTGTGAGGTCAGCTTTAAAGACGCCCTGGTGTTCGGCAGCGAGGAGGCGAGGGACGGCCGCGCCACGCAGGAGAATGGCGTGTGGGAGCGCAGGTGAGCACAGTGCGTGTATGTGTGTGCACGTTGCATCGGGTTGGGTTGGGTTGGGGGGGGGGGGGGGGGTCGCGTTTTGATCTTATCAGAATGTGATCTTCAGAAGCTGAAAACCTTCTGGAATGTGAAGCAGCACATTTTGTTCTGCCGTGACACGGAAGCTTGTCCGTTAGAAGCAACTCGCCTGCCAAGTATCCCTCCTGATTTCATATATATATACATATATATATATATATATATATACATTAATTTTTTTATACAAATGTGCTCCAGGAAAACCCTGCCGGCTAAAATGATCTCCAGAAACAACTACAGCGTGTGGAGCATACTGAAGAAATGCATCGGAATGGTGAGTCCCAGCTGCTTCCACACGGGAACCTTTACACCCTAAAGGTCTGTTTGTTGTTATTTATTGTTATTTTGCACCTGTGGTGTAATTTATTTAGATTTTATTGTTATTTTGCATCAAGTTGGTAATTTAATATTAGTTTTATTGATATTGTTAATTGTCGATGATTTATGTACCAATTAAAGACCGCAAGGGCTTTTTTGAAACGCTCCTCTTAGACAGGATGCTTGACTGTACTTGTACTGTAATACATGCTACTGTGTGACTGTACTTGTACTCTAACATTCTATCTAATAAATATATTCATCATCATCAGGTAATCGGACGACTTCGTCTATACCTAAAATCAACTTTGCTGCAAGAAACGTTGAGTCCGAGTCCGAAATGTATTTCTTTGAATAATATTTGCATGTCTGAGCTTTCGTTGCGCAACCAGAAGATCGGTCGGGGCTGAACTCTTCCTTCTTGCTCCTCCTCGGCCGCCTCTGGTCATCCTGAAAATGTTCTTTATGTTTGCAGCCATTTTAAGGAATGAGTAAACAGCTCAAATGAATTTCAGAATGCGATGACTGAAGCGCGTACCGGTACTCCCGTCTTCACGGGACCGCCACGCGTCGCTGATCCGGCAGTTCTTGCATATGTTCATTGCCTCCTGCAGGAACTGTCCAAAATAGCAATGCCGGTCGAGTTCAACGAGCCGCTGAGCTTCCTCCAGAGAATGTCGGAGTACATGGAGCACACGCACCTCATCCACAAGGCCTGCAGTTTGTCTGACTCCATGCAGCGCATGCAGGTAAAAAGAAAACCACCGAAGCTTTCAAGATGATTATTATGTCCCTGTGATAGATCAAGTCGCCGTTTGAAAATCATCGCTCAAACTTTCCTTTAAGTCGGGGCGGTGTCTGAAACCTGTCTGCTCTGCTGTGCTCCGTTTGTGACAGCTCGTTGCTGCGTTTGCGGTTTCGGCGGTCGCGTCTCAATGGGAGAGGACTGGGAAGCCTTTTAACCCTTTGCTGGGGGAGACATTTGAACTCGTAAGGTATCGGATGAGCCTGAAAAGTCTCGCGCAGAGTAGAACAGCTTTGTCTCAGAGGTGAGACCGATTTAAATGAACCGGAGATGTTTGTGTTGTTTTTCTTCTGAAACGTGTCTTTGAAGAGAGGATGAAGGATACAGATTGATCTCGGAGCAGGTGAGCCACCACCCCCCCGTCAGCGCCTTTCACGCCGAGTCTCTGAAGCAGGAGTTTGAGTTTCACGGCTCCATATACCCAAAACTCAAGTTCTGGGGCAAAAGCGTGGAGGCGGAGCCCAAAGGCGTCATGACGCTGGAGCTGCTGAAGTGAGTTCACGCGCCGGCGTCACGGGCTTTCAGCCGCCTTTGATTTGATTTATTATCTATTACGACTCTCTTCTTAAATCTCGCTTAAATATTACTCACTTATATTTACATCAAGAAGAGCACTAGAAAAACACTCGGAGAGCGCAGACCTCCGCCGAGCAGCTCATTCCCCTCCTAACTGGATCAGCACCAAAAGGTTCTAGATGGTTCTTGGTCTCTTTGTACACCAACCATGAAAAGTAAAACAGAATTTTGAATCCGTAAATGATTATGATGTCATCCAATTAAAATGTAATATTTCTTCCTGACCTCATTCTGGATCCGATCCAGATGAAATTCGGTGGTAAGATAGAGACCCCCCCCCCCCCCCCCCCACACACACATGACTGTGTCAAATGCCATAAACATCGGTCAATAATCAACCGAGATATTGAGGAGCACATTTTGAAGCTACATTGACTGCAATGTTACTGAAAATTAAAAATTGATCCAGAATCCAGGATCTCTTCTTGATCATCGCCATAATTGATTACTGTAATCTGTTCTTGGTAACATTCCCAATATTTCCTGAAAAGTTCTTCAAGATCCACCCAGAACATTTTGCTAACAGACAGACAAACAAACATCATAACCTTTTTTTAATTTTTAATTACAATTTTTAGTTTGTTAAATGTCAGTGTCATTTGTTCAGGCGTTCGATTAATCAGTGCAAATAAATCTGGATCAATAATGATACAGATCAGTCAGTCGAGGTCTTTCTTGTGCTGGGAGGTTGTTACTTTTAAAATGTTTCCTTATAATTGAGAGTTTACGACGACTCTTGATCAAAAGAAGAGTTTAAAGAACAAAGTTCTTCTCATTAGAAGTTCCACCAGCAGGAAGGTGAATGTGATTTGTTCCAGACATAAAGAAGCGTACACGTGGACGAACCCCATGTGCTGTGTGCGGAACATCATCCTGGGGAAGCTCTGGATCGAGCAGTACGGAACCGTGGAGCTCGTCAACCACAGGTGCGGCGACACGGACCCGGCCGCTGACTCAGACCGGTTAGACGATCGGTGATTGGCTGACGGGATTTATTTTGCGTGTCGTTCGTCAGAACGGGAGAAAAATGCGTGCTGACCTTCAAACCCTGCGGCATGTTCGGAAAAGAGCTGCACAAGGTCGAAGGCTACATCCAGGACAAAAGGTGAGGGCGTGAAACGGCGTTTATAACGCCTGCGACTCCCGTTCTGTAGCAGAATGTCCTTTCTGTCTGCCCAGGAGGAAGAAGCGGCGAGTGATTTATGGGAAGTGGACAGAGTGCATGTACAGCGTGGATCCAAAGGTCTACGAAGCCTTCAAGAAGACGGACAAGAAGACGGCGGGAGAGTCTCGGCGGCAGAAACCCGTGAGTGACGCTCGATTCCTCAGAGCAACGTCCGATCTCCCCCGGGGTGATGCTCCGATCTGACGTTTGCCGAGCCCGTTTTATTTATTTATTTATTAACGGTATCTTCTCCTTTCACGATAACATGCGGTGGCTTTGGTCGAAGGTAAGGTAAAACGCGTGTTTGACCTCTGCCCTGCGCCGCCGCCGCCGCTGCTGTCTGGTTTGACTTGTGTCCAGCGTGGATGGTTGGTTCATTGCCAGCACTGACCCATAATGCCTTGCGACGACGTGCTTTGTTGCTTGACAAACGTGTTGAATTTGTGGCGACTGTGAATCTCCCGTTTGCACCCGTTCTGGACGTGCTGTGAGCGCTAGCGTCGCTAGGCCGTGCGCGATGCCATTAACTGTGTGCGTGTGTGTGTGTGTGCGCGTGTGTGTGTGTGTGTGTGCGCGCGTGTGTGTGTGTAGGAACATAGTTGTGAAGGTGAAGAAGCTGATGAGATGCCTGAAGTTCAAGAGACTGTGACTGTGATACCAGGAAGTGCCTTACTGTGGAGGATGACGCCTCGGCCTGCACACTCAGCGCAGGTCACTCCCCCTCACACACACGCACACACACGCACGCACACACGCACACACACACACGCACACACACACACGCACACACACACACACACACACACACACACACACTGTCGTGGTTGATAACGTGCAGATGTCATGCTTTCTGTTTTCCTCATGCTCTCAGCTTTAGCTTGTGCTCTCTACCCCCCCCCTCTGTTCAGATGTATAGCTTCACCGGCTTCGCCCTGACGCTGAACGAGCTGGAGCCCGGCGCCGAGAGAACGCTGGCGCCGACAGACTGCCGGCTGAGGCCCGACGTCCGAGCCATGGAAAACGGAGACATGGGTAATGCCGGCTTGACTTTCGGAACTGGAGACGATCTGGAAAGACTCCGTGAGTCTGTGGAGCCTCTTCACACCCCCCCACCCCCCCCCCACCCCGTGTTTGCCTCTGTTTAGATACAGCGAGTGCTGAGAAGGAGCGTTTAGAGGAGAAGCAAAGGACCTCGCTGAGAGAACGCAACAAGGATGAGGAGGAGTGGACGACCAGGTTCGTCTGTCTTTCTTTGGGACTTTCCAAAGTGTTTTTTTAAGAGGTTGCAAATGAAAGTCCGTTTGGGGGGGGGGGGGGGGGCATTGATAAGAAAGCTGCTCTTTTGTTTGAAAAGAAGTCATGTGGACAAAATAAACAAGATACGATGACATCACTCCCTCTGAGTAAACCGGTTTATCGTCATAATTCTGATCTACATTTGAGTTATCCGTGCCACTCGGTTAATTTTTACATGATGGCCATAACGATCCTACGAGAGATATTTTCAGATCAGTAATGGATTAATTTCATTAATACTTAAGGCTGCAGCACGGCCACTTCAAAAAAAAAAACACAGAATAAATGCATTTGGTTGAGGAGACTCTTCTCTTCCTAGATCAGATCTTTAAAAAAATGGTGAATATAGCTGAAGGAAACTTTCCCAGCAATAAAGGGAGCAGTTATTCCCTCGATGTTTGTCGTCCAGGCCGCATTCAGGAGGTCGGCGTTCGTGCGTGAAACAGCGCAGCCCTCTTATTCCTGTGGATGGAACTGGTCCTGCACGGTTTGTGTCTCCTCAGGTGGTTTCGGCAGGGAACAAACCCTCACACGGGAGCCGAGGACTGGCTCTACGCCGGCGGGTACTTCGACAGGAACTACGCCGACTGTCCCGACATCTATTGACACTGGAGGCGCTCGGTCGCAAGGATCTGCTCTCCGATAGGATTCACTTTATTTCTCGGCGTCTAAGATTTGTGTCTCTGTGCCGTCCAGACGCCCGCTGGTGCCGTGTCTCAGTGGAAAAAACGAAAGGCCGGTATCAAAACGTTATCAGATGGTTACTGTAAAACCTCGCGCACAGGAGAGTTGTTATAATAAGGTGAATTTTAGGGTTTACTTGCTGTACATTTTCAAACACCTTTTTATGTGGTCTCATGATTCCGACCATAATAGTCCACGTGGGATGCTCCTCGCCTGTGGGGGGCGTCGCGCGTGTGAGACCACGCTGCTGACTCGTAGAGGACTCGTTCAGTAATAGTTCAGGTACCTGATCGTAGCGTTTTCCTGTTGATGTGCCGCACTCTTGTGTCCATTTAAATATCAGGGGTTATTAAAAACACGTCGCTTAATTTTTTTTATATAAACCCTATTTGAATATTGGATGTCTATTTTAGTTCAAACCTCCTGAATGGTCACGCGTGTGATCTGTGAATAGAGATTAAAGCTGCTGTCGTTGTTGTTGTTGTCCACGGCGACAGATGAGGCGTATGCACGGTCACCCCATATGGTTAGTCACCCAAGCTAAAGCCATAAGAACCTTAATGCACTCAGTCTGTACAGAGGAAATGCATCCAATGAGCAGCCTGATAATAATAATAGTCCCATTATTCTTTCTTTTACTTTGATTTGGGGCATAATCACGTTCGCAGATTCGGAACGACTGGAAATTTCATGTTGCCATGAAGTCGGTTGGATGAAACTCGCTGGTCGGCAACTTGAACCCTGTTTTTCGGTCTGTATGAGTTTACATTTTGGCACCTTCTTACGATTAGCCGTGTGCAAAATGAGCTGTGATCGCTTCCTGCTTGCCGTGCCCAACGATGTACCGATAAGGGGATGTTTCTCAGGCTGGATCTAGAGATACGAGTTAGCGTGTGATTTTCTGAGCAGCGGCGTTTTTAAATATAATCCCGGGGGGGGGGGGGTCGCTTGATCTCAAAATCGCTGTGCGTCGTTGACTGAGACGTGACTCTGAGGAGTCGGAACGCATTTCAGCTCTTGTCTCTCCCTCCGCATCACAGCTTGAAGTTTAAAGAGCTTCATCAAACAGATTCCGAATTCTAGACTTTCTTATTTTCCGTACTTGGACGAGCGATCCTCAATGTTCTCAGACTTTCCGCTTTAACGCGCTGAGTCATGTCTCCACCGACGTAGCAGCAGCAAACAACACGGGGCACGGGCCTTCGTAAACCTATGCAAACCGATCCACCCGGTCTGCCCTCCTGAAATGTGAATAATATAACTCTTAGCCGCTCTTTAACTTGTAGCCACTGCTTCAGACACTAAAGAGGCAGCAGTTAATGAATGTCATTTGCGTGTTATGTGCCGCTTGCATACCCGGCAGGGGCATTTGTAGCATTAGAGAGAAGCTATTTTTTGTTGTTCGACAGCACTAACCATGCGTAGACTGCACATTTGAATGCCCACAGTCCATTGCACATGTTGTGTTGTGAAATATCCACCGTGTCTTTCCCCAGCTGCTCTCATCTTCATTTTGAATTCAAAGCACTTTGCGAGGCCTGCAGACACTCAAAGGTGGTTTTCTCTTTGCCCTCTTGATTTGTCTAACGTTGAAAATGTTTACATTATTTGTTCATTTATCTTGTATTTATCCTCATCGTACTGTTACAGACACATGACCATATGCATACATGACCTATTTGAGAAATAAATTATGGACTGTCGAAACTACAAGATCTGTCATGTTTTGATTTCGCATTATCGGTTTCGACTGTTAATATTGTCTTATTTGTACCGCTGACTGTTCATACAGTCTGGACATTTAAATGATTATTCACAATATAGGAAAAGTTGCTCCAAATGTAGAAATACTTGGATTTATTAAGTAATATTAAGTAATTAATACCCACAACAAACCTCGAAACAGCCTTTGCGCCATCCCTGATGCGCATGCGCAGTAGATTTAAAGCCTCAACAGTGACACCCGGTTCAGCCAATAACATTGAAGCACAGGCGGCAGCCAGCCAATCGCTATCGTCCTGCGTGTGTTCGCTTATTCTCCGGCTAAGCGATACTTCAGTGAGTAAATATAATTATAAACAGCTTATTTTTTAAATATGTTTTGACGTCACAGCCTTTTCACCGAGTTATTGTTTGGTTTTCACGTGTGAAACGTGAGGCTGTGTCTCCGCGGGGGCCGCATAGAACCGAAAACGCGCTGCTAGCTACAGGATAGCCGCTAGCTACAGGATAGCCGCTAGCTACAGGATAGCGGCTAGCTTCAGGATAGCCGCTAGCTATGAGTCATCATGAGTTAACTGGGAGATTCCGTGATCCGGTCCAAATATTTATCTCTATCATTTTATTTAACCGAGTTATTGTTTAGTTTTCACGTGCGAAACGTGAGGCTGTCACCGCGGGGGCCGCATAGAACCGAAAACACGCCGCTCCCTACAGGATAGCCGCTAGCTACAGGATAGCTGCTAGCTATGAGTCATCATGGGCTAACTGTTCTGGGAGATTCCGTGATCCGGTCTAAACATTTCTCTTTATCATTTTCTTTAACCGAGTTGTTTGATGCAGGGGCGCGTCTTAGCACACCTGTAAGCTAACAGCAAAAACAAGCTATAAAGCTATATCAGCTATAAAATGAGAAAATAATATTTAAATATACACTATTAACACGATCCTTAGCGGAGCGACACCGCGGCCTCACAACCCCCCACAGCCCGTGTTTGTGTCTCCTTCCAGCCTCCTCATCATGGCCTCTGGAGCTCTGTTCCCCAGCATGGTGTCTGGGTCTCGCGGCTCGTCCAGCAAGTACCTGGTGGAGTTTCGTGCTGGGAAGATGAGCATGAAGGGCAGCACCGTGACCCCGGACAAACGCAAAGGTCAGGTCTACATCCAGCAGACGGACGACTCCCTCATCCACTTCTGCTGGAAGGATCGGACTACGGGGAACGTTGACGATGTCGGTGGCACGGTTTTGTTTTTTGCATGTATAATTCTCTCTAATATATTGATATTTGATATTGACCCGCTTTAATGTCTCCGTTCAGGACCTGATCATCTTCCCCGACGACTGTGAGTTTAAGCGGGTCAACCAGTGCACCACCGGACGCGTCTACGTCCTGAAGTTTAAAGCCGGATCCAAAAGGCTCTTCTTCTGGATGCAGGTGTGGGCTTCTCGCACGTTGCCGTGACGATGTTGTCTTGCTGTCTCGTGTGAAATCGCGTAATATCACCTTCACGTATCGACTCTCTCCTCGCGTCCCGATCACGCGTTTAGCACCCGTAGTTCTCGTTTGCTCGACGTCGACTATAAACACTTTTCGCCGCAGAACTAAAACGCTCTGATTTCAGGAGCCAAAGACCGACAAGGATGAAGAGAACTGCCGAAAGGTGAACGAGTACATCAACAACCCCCCCATGCCCGGCGCCCTGGGCAGCGGCAGCAGCGGGGGGCACGATCTGTCCGCTCTGGGAGGTAACGGATAAAGAACCGGAAACCCAGTCATCAGCAAACCTCGTTTCTGAGACCCTGTTCCCGTCTGATGTTCAGGGGAGGGCGGCCTGCAGAGCCTTCTGGGTAACATGAGTCACAACCAGCTCATGCAGCTGATTGGGCCAACTGGACTGGGCGGCATCGGTGAGTGCGTTTTCACATTTTGCGGACGCGAGCAGACGAAGCGCGGCGACGTCCTGGCCCGACGGTGTCGCGTTGCTTTGATTGACAGGCGGTCTCGGCGCGCTGGCCGGTCCGGGATTGGCCAACCTCCTGAGCAGCAGCGGCGCCAGCAGCAGCAGCAGCAGCAGCGTTCCGGCGGCCAGTAGCGCCACCACCAGGTGCGTCGTTCCTGTCCAGCATCCCAGTGGCGTCCATCTTTAGTAACAGCTCTCTTGAGACGTGGAAGAACGGAGGAAGAGTAAACGAGAGGCTGATTTCCTGTACCTGATCGATCGGAGCCCCTCCCCCCGGCGGCGACACATAGACCTCATTAACATAAACGCGATCGCGTTAGACGTGAATAAAGCGCCCAGCGATCTCCGGTTGACCGAACGTCTTTCACGTTTCAGTCCATCCACCGCCGTCACCCCCACCTCTACGCCTGCCGCCAGCCGCCTCGGCTCCTCCCAGGTTCCAACCACTCCCATCACGCCCTCCGTCACCACGGCGGCCTCCCCCACAGCCACGACCCCCTCCACCCCGGCCGTGTCCTCTCCGGCGGCGGGGGCCGGGGCGGGGGCGGCCGCCCCCACGCAGCCCATCCGGCTGAGGGACCTGCAGAGCATCCTGGCAACCATGAACGTTCCGGCCGGAGCGCAGGGAGGTGAGGAAAAACGGGAGGCGGTGAACTCAAACGGACGGAACGCCGATTCCGCTTCGTCTCACGACGCTGCACGTCGCTATGGCAACCGACCCGGTCCTTTCATCTGCAGCGGAGACGTAGAAACACCCTTTTCTTTCTTTGCTTCCGTTTTACTGGCCTTAATTCACGCGTGTATTTTTTTGACGACGCATTTCCTGCTCCGTCGTACGCCAGCTGGCTGCTGGACCCTCCCGACGGCGTTTTGTTCTTTCCTGCAGTGGATCTCACCAGCGTCCTGACCCCGGAGGTCATGGCTCCCATCCTGGCCGACCCCGAGGTGCAGCAGAGGCTGACGCCCTACCTGCCCTCTGGAGAGTCCCTGCTGCAGAGCACGGAGGAGCTCCACAACACGCTCAGCTCGCCGCAGTTCCAGCAGGTAAGCCGGGCGCCGCAGTCAGGCTTTTCGTAGGCGTCCGACTCGCTCACGCCCCCGCCTGCCTGTCTGTCTGCCTGCAGGCTATGAGCATGTTCAGCAGCGCTCTGGCGTCGGGGCAGTTGGGGCCTCTGATGAACCAGTTCGGGCTTCCCGCCGAGGCCGTGGACGCCGCCAACAAAGGAGGTCGGTGTTTCCACGGGACGCCGTCGTACGGCGAGGGTGTAAATATAACCGTGTCTGGACCTGTGGACGAGAAACGCTCGCCATGCGGCGTATTGAGTTATGAAGAGCAGGATGAAATCCGGTCGTAAAGTTTATTTCAAGCATAAATAAAACCAAACCGAGGAAGCAAAGAGGACAGAACGGACGTATTCTGGCTCCGCTTGTCGTCGGTCGATACCCGGTTCTCTCATAATAACCAGGATCAATAATAATAATCAACATGCCGGACAGAGTTTATTCAGTAATTAATCAGTAGCAGAATAATTAGCAGCTCTAATTCCCTTTCATTTTTCACCCCTGCAGACGTGGAAGCTTTCGCCAAGGCCATGGAGACGGAGACAGAGACGAAGTCCGAGCAGGACGGCGAGTCCAAAGACAAGAAAGACGACGACGAGGACATGAGTTTGGACTAAGAACTCTAAACGCTCGAATTTAATTTATTTATTCAGCTGCTTTGTAACAATAAGGATGAAGATCGTGGTTAATATAGTAGAACCCGTCATGAAGTGAAGCTGCGTTACGCCGTCGGATCGATGGATTACCCGGTTCTACCTGCGTGCGTGTGGAAACCAGGGCCGAGTAAAACCATGACGAGCTCCAGCTGTCGCTTCGCCACCTGCTGCGTTTTCATACGAAGGACCCAGAATCGATTCATTTTCATGGACTGAAAATATATTTCACAGTAGGAATACGTTTTTTTTTGTTTTTGTTTTCACCCATTTGACAACAACCGTACAAAATACATCGTTTTCTGAAGTCACATCTGTTTGGACACCAGTTCAGACACAGAAAATAAAATCAATCAACATCACGCCTCTGATCATCAAGGCTTCCGAAACGTCGAAGCTGAACATCGATGCACGAGGAGATGGTTAAAGGACGCCGCTGCAGTTTCAGGCACTTTATCCGAACTTCACGCCCAACGGCGTCCAAATCCAAGGAGTTCTAGACGAGTACTGCAGCGGGTCGGCGCAGCATCCGCCCAAAAGGGGAGCGCCGCCGGTTTCAAAGAGGGAACTCAAACGTCTTTGGGTTTGTGAGACGGAAAGTAGAAGTCCTGAGAACTGAAAAATACCACGACGAACAGTACCAACGACCGAGCAGTAAACTCCAGTGTATTTTACAAACGCAAAATATTTAAATACCACAGGTCACATTTTTATTATAAATATTATAATACCTCTGTTTTAAATAAGACGAAACACGGAGCTCCCGTTAAAGTCTCCATCTCAAGAATAAATGTGTCGGGATTTGGGATTATTGGAGGAAAACGGTGGGAATATCAAGTAGACATAAATTAAAGGCCACTTTCATGTGATAGAAATGTAAAAATACTCCATCCATGTATCCGTGTCACAGTGGGTTTACTCAACCGTGTAGTTCTTTGTCTAATAAATAATACTACACAGGTCGCGTGTCGAGACGACGAAGGTGCGGAATAGTTCACTACAAAGGTCACAGCTTCCGATACGGTTCTATAAAAATAAGTTAAAAAAATAAAGGCCACTAGAAACCAAAAGCAAGTTGCTCATTAAACACACACACACACGCTAACCCTGCTGCGCCAGCCTCCGGTAGTGTGGCATGACCTTGCTCTCGGGGAGGTAAAGTCCCATCTCCAAAGCAACCAGCACCGGGAACTCCAGAGGAATCAGCTCCCGTCTGTTGATGCGGAAACGCTCCTCCAGCTTCTGCTCGCGTGAGAAACGAGAGAACAGAGGAAGAGCTCGAAGGGTCACATGACGCGATGCGGGTCGAGGCCCGGGAACAGTGCGCTCATCGCTAGCGTAGCGTAGCAGTAGCCCCGGGCTAGCAATAAGCTCACTTCAGCCCTGCGCTCTCAGGGCTTTTATTTTCTCTGGTCGGCGTGACGACGGATCACTCACGTCGATGAGCTGTTTGACCTCTGGCTTCCTCAGGTCGCTGCTGATCTTCGCCGCCAGCAGCACGCACGCCGCCGCCACGAGCTTCCTGTTCTGCTTGTTGAGGCGACCCTGCAGCGCCAGCTTCTCGAAGTAAACGAACGCCATCGCCATGGTGACCGGCTGCAGGCCGATCTCCTCGCTCACCGCCCGCATCTCTCTCTTCAGGCTGGTGGAGAGAGATAGGGAAGGAGGGGGGGAGGAGTTTAGAGGGCGCAGAGCAGAACGTGGCGCTCGGCGGCGGAAGGAAGGGCGTCCGTACCTTCTTATCTTGCTCAGAGTCAGCTTGATGTGAGGAAACTTCTCCTTGAAAATGTCGTTCATGTCCTTCTTGAGGTCAGACGGCTTCACGTACTCGACCACCGTCGTCTGCAGGGAGGGAAGCGAGCCCGTAAAAAACCTCGGCGTGGCGTCGGCAGAGAGGAACGCAACATTCACCCACTGCCGCGGGAGATCAATAGAATCCAATCGGATTCATGATCCTACTTGAGCTGCATCTCATTATGCAAGCAGCTCCCTGCGGCACATTTACTTCCGATTGTAAATGTGTCGAGTTAAAAGTCGAGTCAAATATGAAAACATCCAGCTGAAAGGAACGCTAAGAAGACTTTTTAATGTAATTTGAGGCTTTGTAAAACGCAGACGTCCTGCAGTTTCCGGTTTAGCCACACTTTTGAGTTCCAACTATTAATTCGGAGCCCATCCTGGAGCCTCGACGTTTGACCTCATCACGACGCTGAAAACGACGAGCTCTCACCACGTAGGATGCAAATATCAGAACCCTCTTGTGTCTCCCGGGCCACTGAGGATCATTGAGCAGGTTCGGATCGTACTCCGACAGCTCCTCCACGCCTGGAGGGGAAAAACAAGCGCAACAGAGGGAGTCGGTGAAACGGCAGCGGGAGTCGGCGAAGCGACAACGAGAGTCGGCGAAGCGACAACGAGAGTCGGCGAAGCGACAACGAGAGTCGGCGAAGCGACAACGAGAGTCGGCGAAGCGACAACGAGAGTCGGCGAAGCGACAACGGGAGTCGGCGAGGCGACGACGGGAGTTTCAGCCTTCATCGGGGGCTTACACAGATCCTGGGTCACGCCGCCGTTTGGGCGAGCAGGACCAAAGTTCCTCTGCCCGTTGGCACGGAAACGGTTCTGCGTGTTCTGAGCAGCGACGTTGTCCAAGGCGGCGCCGCTCTTCGGCCTCACCAAGGCGTTGGTCGGATAGAGGAACTGAGCGTACGACACCGTCTGAGGAGGGAGAACGAGACGCATCAGGCGTCCGTCGGAGCGACGAGAGCGCCCCGCGATGGTCGCCGTTTACTTTGCCGCAGGAGCCCAGCTCCACGCCCTCCAGCGACGGGAGCAGGTCGGCCGCCGCCGCAGAGGACAGCCTTTGTCTCTGACACTCCAGCTTCGGATCGCTGTTGGGGAGACACAGAGCGGTCATTACGCAGCGGCGCCGCTTCTCGCCGACAGCCGTCAGACAGGAGGGGGGCGCTCTCTGCGCGGGGCGGGGGCGGGGCGATGCGTTCGCTGTACCTGAGGTGAGCGCTCTCTCCATAGGGCAGCACCGAGAACGCGGCGTAGAGCGACCGCTTGGCACAAACCAGCATGATCCTGCGGGACACAGGAAGAACAGGCAGAACACATTTCACCCCATCGGACGCAGCCAGTCGGGTATCTGTGCGATAAATAACGTGCACATAACGTGCACATAACGTGCACATAACGTGCACTGAATGACTGCTTGTCACACCTGAGTACTATTTTTCGCTCCTTTCATGCGAGTGTGGGAGTGACAATAAAACTTTCTCGATTCTTGACCTTACAAAGTACTAGAAACGCTTTTGACACTGCAGCAGCCGGTAAACGGACCCCGTCAGGACATTTTGGACCCGGTTCGGGTTCGGGTTCGGGTTCGGGTTCGACTCACCTGCAGCCCCGGGTATCATACTGCCTCATACTCTTAATGAAGTGGACTTTCTTTGGCACCTTGGGTCCAGGAGAACCGGAGACATTCCTCAACCTGAGGAGGGGGCAGGGGGGGGGGAAGGTGCTGAAAGCTTCCGGTGTTACCTGTTGATCTCATCTAACGCGGAAGTCCCGTTTAAAGCCGCTCACCTCTGTCGTGAATCCAGAGAATTGCTCGTCGGGACTGGGCTCAGCGCTGCGGGCGTGGACCTGGCCCGGGAGCAGGGCCGTTGTCCGGCGGGGACCGGGGACACCGGGGACAGAGGGGTGTCCGGGGTCAGCGTCTCGGCCTCCAGAAACACCTCGTTGGCCCCTACAACGCTCGGCCCGGCAAGTCCCGGAGACACCGCGGAAGACGGTGGGACAGGACCGAACTCCTCCTGAGCACCGGAGGACGAGCTTCCACCGGCCGGAGCGGGCCCCGGCGCCCCCTGGCTGCCCGCCGGAAGGCGCTCGACAGCGGCTGCGTCGTCCTCCTCCGCGGGGCCTTGGTCGCCGGTCCCATCCCAACGGCGCTGGCCGTCGAGCGAGATGTTACTGAGGAACAGCAGCGCCGCTTGTCTCCTCCGCGAGTCCGTCGCCTTCCTCCGGTGCTCCCGCGGAGTCTTTGGCTGCTTACCGCCGCGGCCGCTAGCTTGTAGCCCGCAGACGGCGGTCGCCATGCTAGCTCTGAGGAAATCGCACGAGCGTCTGGTACGTTTTAACGGCCCCGCCTTCTTCCGTGTTCTGATTGGTTACATGAGAATTAATTATGCCGACTGGCTGTGAAGTCTCGTAGGTGATTGGATGGCACACATATTATGTAAATAATCTTGTTGTTGATTGGACGTATGGTATTAGTGGGCGGTGCATTACAGACAAAAGCGTATAAACCACAGATTGAGTTAAGTAATAATAATAAACCAGTTAAAACAACTTGTTTGTTTATTTTTCCGTGCCTAAGCTTCAAATGTACTAAGACTATAAGAGGTTTTGCAAAAGTACTGTTTATTTATTGCGTTTAATGTGTAAATAATGCATATTTTCTTCCTGATTAACATTTGATCATTATCTTGATTACATAAGTAAATAAAAAAAAAAAAAAAAAAAAAAATGTATGCACCATGTATTTCTCAGGCTATGTAAATACGAATGATACGGATCCTCCCCGTGAACTGATTCAACCTCTGGGGGTCATGACCCTGCAGGACGGACGGACGGCGGCCCACTCCTCAGTCGGAACCGTTGCTGCTGAGTCTGCAGGGAACGTTCACGCTGTACTCCTCACCCGACCAAGCTGGGCGCACACGCGCTCGCCGTTGTATCTCGTCGGCATCCGCTTAAGGTCCTCGGGCTCGTCGGCCATCGTGCTTCAACGGTTCCTTATCGTTTCGGCTTGGCGGGCGTTTGATCTTTGTCACTGCAGGGGCGACTCAGAGCTGTCGATCCTGATTCTGGGTCCGGCTTCTTCTCTCACACCATGTCGTTTAATGGGAGAGTTTGCACCGGCATTTTAATTTGGATTTCACATCCCTTTAACTTGCAAACATGACGCTTCAGCATGAAAGCTTTTCCGTATCCTGGGTAGAAGTAATCAATAAAAGAGATTGATGGACATCCTGAAATTTTCCTGCCTCACAGTTGTGGAAAATAACATCTAAAGAGTGTGTTAGAGTCAGTCCAGCAGCAGGGAGTGGTGATTAGTGCAGAACCACTAATCCATTGATCCACTAAGATAGAGATGGGATTTAGTCTCTATCCAATCAGAACAATCTTAGATGCGTCTATCTATCTATTAAAAATGCCCTATTATGAAATGAAATGGTTTATTAATAAAAACGTTTTACAAATTCAGTGCGAGCTGCAAGTAGAAATGAGACGATTATTCAGACGTCAGAAGGATGCTGAAGATCAAAGCTTATCGTCTCTGAATGTGGAAAGTCATTGTGACGCAAATAAACAAGAACGTTCACTTTGGTGTCCAAAAGCAGCTTAGCCCCAGAGCAGAGTCTGAGATCAACCGTCGTAAAACGGCGGAGACGTTCACTACATCACGCGAGATGCTAACGATGCTAACGACAGAGTCACCTGTGCTCCGTCTTATTCTCGGGTTACGCCGCCGGAGCATTGCGGGGGTAAACAGTTTTTTGATCAAACGTCGGCCAAATTGTTGCTCAAATGGGTTTCATTTATCAACGAAATCCATTATCACAATTTTCCCATCCCGTTGAGGTCGAATTTGTTTTCTCTCTACTGCCACCTTGTGGACAGATCAAAGTGAACGTACAAGTTGTATAAAATGTGTGTACCTATTTGCTGAGGATGCACTTTTGTGTCTCCATGGAGACTATATGAACCGTAAATAGCAACAAACACCGACAGCGTAAACGGGACAGCGGCTCGTTGTGATGCTATTTTACGTTATCGTAAACAACAAACTTCAGGTAAACACATTGCTCTTTATTTTAGCAACAACATAAAATCGTCTCCAGTTCCTCGTTAACCTTTTTTTTCTGTTCATCCCAGCAGCCTGCCCAGTTTAAGGCTTTTTGATCCTCGCTTTGTGTGTGAGCTACAGCCCCCCCGCCGACACCGAGCCCATTGCACGGTCCGCCGTGGACGCTTTGTGCTAGCACCATAGTTCACAAACACACACACACACACACACACACACGCACACACACACCCTCTTGTGTCTATTCTATACTAAAACAACGCCCTGATAAATGAAAGCACAGTAACACTTTGTTTTACAGGTCTTTTTGTGATCAAAAGTTTAATTATACAAACTTCCACCCGAGCGTCTTATTACGTCACATAAAAGCAACATCCCCGCGATGCTTGGACTCCTCGACTCTGAAGGGAATTAGAATCACATCGGCGCCATTACTGGCATCAATCCATCAAGGCAGAAGCAGAAATCCGCCGTCCCTCTACAATAAAGCATCGCTCCGGATCCAGATGACCATTGGATTTTCCCTCCTCCCTTTATTTTTGCGTGAAAACAACAGATCTGTAGCACAAAGTGTCACAGAAAGTCCATCAGAGCTCTCTGGAGCTGTTAGGAGTCTGTAACTCTTTTCAGACAACAAATTATTGACATACTACGACAAGACGGTCCCTCTGAAACGTCATTGTACAGTTTGATTTACATGGATGTGTTTCCTACGTGTGTCCGATGGACGCGGTATGAAAACACAACTGCTGAGAGTCCCGTCGGTGGAACATACTGTCGATGGAAACCATAACGCAGCTTTCTGAAAGAAAGTGCATCTTCTTAGAATAATAGTGATATAATGTCGTCGCACCCCCCCCCCCCCCCAAAAAAAAAAAAAAAACTGATTGCTTGTAAACACACACAAATCTTTTTGTTCTAGCTTACTTCAAAAAAAAAATCTAGTACCACAGGAATGTCGTAAATCCCACTAAGAGCATTAAAATGCTGCAAACCCCGTCACGAATAATCCCATTTGTTTTTACATTCAACTCAAACGTTGCTTTTGAACCGCCCTTCGGTTTCACGGTTCTCGGCGCCTGCTGTGTGTTTTTAGGCTGTCGCCGCGGCGACATTGCTCTCCTGCAGCTGCCATAAACAGGCAGCGCATGTTGAAGGCTCGCCCCTGTTGTCGGCCCGCCTTGAGAGGACTTCCGGTCTCTGATTGACTAAAGGGCTCCGCCCCTCTGGCCACCTGTGCTCGTCTCTAAATTCACCGGACAGCGACTTCTACCTGTACCAAAACCCGAACCTGAGAAATGATACAGAAAACTAAATATGCACCATCATCAAACGACATCACAGCACTTTGCCTTTGTAGAAAATAAAGACCCCGCCCCCCCGCCCCACCTGTCGGTCTCCGCTACCCGGCAGTACAGAGGGCGTGGGGCTGAAACGCACCGCTCAGTGGGAGTCAACTACCTGCAGATTAACGCAAGGTGTGAGACAGTCGCCGCACCTTCCGCACGTCACACAGTGGTCTCGTACTCCGTCACTTCTTTGGGTGTGCCCAGACAACGGTACTGAATCCTTGGCGTCACCGGGGCGGCGTGTTCCAGCACCAGGATGGTTTTACGCAGCCGGCGGTCGATGAAGTGAGCGTCCCAGGCGGGGTACTTCTTCCTGGGCAGGTCTACACGGATGACGGGCCCCTCTGTCCTGGGCGGGAGGTCGCTGACCGGCGCCTGAGCGCCCCGTGGCGGTCGCACCTGAAACACGTCTCCGTCGACCCCGGCTCCCTGCTGCTCCCTGTCGGATCCTTTAGTTCTCTGAAGGGTTCTGGGGGGGCTGCTCACCACGTCAGGGGGGAGGCTGGAAGCAGGAGAGGCCGTCGACTCCACAGGCGCCTCCTTCTCCACAATATAACCCCAACCTGAGACGGGACCGTCGGGGTGCAGCAGGCAGTAATACACAAACATGAGAAAGGTGCCCAGGGCGTAGCTGCTGGCCACCACGCACACCAGGGCGACGGCGTAGAAGTCCGAGACACGAGCGCCGCGGTACAGGTACCAGGCCGCCGTCAGCGCCACGTTCTCCGCGAACACGGTCAGGCTGTAGATGAGCATCCTGCAACGAGTGCGCCCCTCCCTCACGCTGAACCAGCAGAACACGTATATGATGCCCACCATCATGTTGTAGACGATCTCCTCCCATTTGGACATGCAGAAGTCCGTCTCGCCCTGAATGATCCAAAACGTCATGATGCACCAGTGGGCCACGATGAAGATGCCGAAGTACAGCTGGAACACGGAGGCGAAGAGGGCGAAGGCCAGAGCGCGGGCCCCGATGGTGAACAGGTGCCACAGGATCTGGACCACGACGGCCTTGTAGCTCATGGGCAGTTTATCGTCTCGGGAGTCCCTCAGGACTTTCTGATAGGAGGCGATCATCCAAGCGAGGGACATCAGCGAGGCGGAAGCCGAAAGCCCTGAGGAGGCGGAGGGAAAGTGAGCGAGATGGAGCAATTTAGATTAGATCGAAGCGGCGGTGATGGGGGGGGGGGCGCCGTCTCGCCATTTAGCGCAGGAAAAGCGTACATTTCCACGAGGCGTTCGTCCACGGCGCGGGCCGCGGACGACCGTTGTGGGACGCTCACCTTGAAGGGGCAGCACGTGCCGGGCCTGGATCATGATGCTGAGCTGCAGCACCAGCTGGGGGGCGCTCTTCAGGAAGGACTCCAGCAGACGCAGCATGCTGATGTCGGCGCTCTCGAACATCATGCGCCAGTAGAAGTGGCGCCGCTCGGGGTCTCCGTGCCACCGGCTCTGCACGCCCAAATACAGGGCGTGGACGTACCTGCGTTCACCGGAAGCAGACGCGAAATTAGAAATAACAGGCGTCCTGGTTCAATCGACGGTGCGTTCAGGACACACTGGGAAAATACAAGATCTGTGTAAAATGATTTGACAGCTTGACCCGATCCCATTAAAAAGCATGAATATATTTGCGTTCCTCGTGTGTCGGTGAAGCTGCAGTTGAACTAGTTGATACTCATTAGTCTGCTCAAGCATAATTGATAAAGATCCTGATTGGCTGTTGATGTGGCCAATCCCCATCTATGACGCGCAGTAATGAGGGTCAAAGTCGGAGGTAACACAACCCCGTGCGCCATCTCTGGTGTGCTGCATGACATTTCATTCCCACAGCAACAGACCAAACTGATCCCGGTTCACCTGCCCCGGTGCGTATATCGGTGACGGATCATTCCCGAGTTAACGGTAATCCTCTTAATGTGGTGGACGCGAGCGGCGGCGGCGGCGGCGGCGGCGGGCGAACGGGACGCGCACACGCGCGTCAGCTATAAAGGCATTACCGGTAATTCTGTGCCGCCACAGTGTTTTAATGCGCTCCTATAGCTCGGACATGGGAGTCTAAGCCTCCAGGAGGAAGTGAGGAATCAATATTCATTACCCGCTGGGAGGGTGGAGAGAGAGAGAGAGAGAGACTGAAGCCTGCGGATAAAGCAAACAGCTGATTTGCCTCTGATTTCATCATTACACATAATTTGTCTCCACCTAACACCCCTAACCTTTTCTTACCCTCCTCCTCCTCCTCCCACCGCCTCCCTGACTCCCCGCCACGCACCGGAGGGAGCGGCTGACCTCCAGACCGATACTCCAACCGGGAGCGCCAGCGCGCATGCAGCATTGGGTTTGAGTCTCCCCGGTAATCAAACGCGTTTGGGCTCGGCGGAGAAACGGGCAGCAGATCTGAGACTGTAGATTTTTCAAACATGAAGGCAAAAGAGCCTCAAGCGACGATCTGAAAATACACGAGACGAGGTGGGGGCGCGCATTTCACCAAATAGGAAGCTGCGCTCCTGACATTTGTGGGTTTTCTCCAGTAGCCTTCTGGTCCAAACGCCTCAGGACGCGCGTATTTTTACTCCGTCGTGTGGATGCCCTGATGATTTTTCCAGGGGAGATGATTGACCTATATAAATGAGAACGGGGTGGAGTCTGATGCTCCTTTTCCAAGCTGGGTGGGGGGCAAACATGAAAAAAAGGCGTTCTGGCCACAGTTCTCCCTAAATGACGCGGTTTTTTCTGACCCACCTCCAGACCTGCGCCAGCTGAAAGATGTGGATCATGGCCTGGAACAGCCACACGAAGACCCTGCAGCAGCCCCGGGCTCCTCCCCCGGCCCCCGGCCCCCCCGGCAGCAGCCCCCCGGCCGCGTCGGGGCGGCCAGCGCCCCGCTCGCCGCTGTCCTTGGTGCTGAAGTCGCTCTCCGCGCCCGACGCCGCCACCACGGCGGCCGCGGCGGTGTCGCTCTCGGCGGTTTGGGAGAAATCGTAGGCGAACCATCGGAAGCTCAGCAGCTGCACGACCACGGACGGGACGATGACAAAGACCAGAGTCAGGGCGAAGCACCAGTAGTACCTCCGCAGGTAGTAGTCCGCGGCCAGCCACAGGTCGGAGGCCCCGTCCGAGAAGAAGACCAGCAGGGCGCACAGCGTCCAGCAGAAGTCCGGGAGGGTGTAGCGCTGCTCGGCGGGACGGGGCCGGGGAGGCCGCGGGTCGGAGCTGGAAGGACACTCGGTGGGGATTTCTATTCGCTGAGAGACGGCTGCACCGTCAGATTTCGCGGCCATGTTTGTTGTAGAGAAGAGAGAGAGGAGGAGGAGATGGGAAATGGATGGAAGGGGGAGGGGGGGGAGGCAGGGAGGTGGGGGAGGCGGGCCGGGGAGGAGGGGGAGGGGGAGGAGAGTCACCGCTACTCATCAGCGGTGATAATATAGAGAGAACGATTTTAACGACGATGACCTAAAAAGTTAAAATGATCGATCACAGCCGGACTCGAAAATCAAAAATAACGGATAAGACATTTTGATTTGAACCTTTGCTTCTTTTATCCAGTGGCGACTCCGGGAGGAGCTGGGGGGGATTGAACCCCTCATTGTATTGTAACCCCGTATGTATTTATGTGGTGACAGTGGTTTGTGAACTGCAGTGAATTTACCTGTGAATTTGTTTTTGGTCAATGTGACTGAAAATGATCACAAATGGAAATAACGTTCACATTTTGTGTTCAATTAAGGGTGGGAGGGGTTGCCATGTCTGCACACTAAATGCAGCCTCCAGGACACTGATGTTTTTGTGGCATCAGGATCAGTAGTTGATTGTTCTTCATACTAACTTTAACAATCTGTGATCCTGCCAATAAGACCATCATAAATTATTGTTCTGCTAATTTGATTGTCTCCTCCTCTGTAGTTGTTTTTGTGGGAGGCAGAAGTTTAATGTCCTAAAAATGGACATTTGACAAAAAAGGCACGAGAGATGAATTTTTTTTCCCCACATCCATTTTATTCGTTTTTTTTGTCTTTGTTTTGCTTCACACGCTACGAGTAACATAAAGAAAGAAAGAGAGCATAACTCATAAATACTGAGATATGATAAAGGCATTTGATTTTTGAACCAACTGACATTCATTTCAAAGGCTCTCTCTGTCTGTGACTCAGAATATGATAATGTTTTTAACCATTTTTAACGTTTCCACACACATGAATCAGATTTAATTGAGGTTTTTGTCCTAATTTGCAGCTTGAATTAGAAACGCTGCCAGTCGCTCTGAGTCTGAGAGCAGGGTCAGTGTTTTTACGTTTTTAAAGAGGTCGACCCATTAATTAAGGTGAAAGGACCGTTTTACATCAGTTAACTTCTCCACATGAACTACTGAATGAAATGAAATATTGATCTCACCGTGATTAGCTTCTCAATAACAAGATTTACAAATTGATCACTTTCCTGAAGGTTGGTGTTTTTCAGGAGGGGGCATTTCATGGCTCCAAATGTTCCCTACTTTCTCTGCCTGCAGCTCCACGCAGACTTCTGGTTTACCTCATCAATACAGTGAGCCTATCCAGAGAGAGCCTCTCAGAAGTCTGACTAAACTGCAATCCCTATCAGACTAATCAATACACAGGACTGGAAAGTTACACAGTGAAGTCCACTATGATGTCTAAGTAGTGATTTCCAGATAGAAGTCCCCCAAACACCAGTCTGAATACCTCCAATGTGCACACAGAATGAATCAAGATAATCATTAGAAACCCCGAATAATATCTGATTATTGTCATTAGCAGGAGAGACACACCCCAGAATCAATAAAAGGCTTAACACCAAGTCTTGGATTGGACAACTCAAAGGTCAGGAATCGTTGTGAGGGTGGACGGCCTGTCAATCAATCCGGTTCAGCGTGTTCACGACCTGCCGAGACAACCAGACCAAAGTGTTACTGCCGTCTTTAGTCCACAGCTGGATCCTGTTTGTCCTCCAGATGAAAATAGAAACACTTTTCTGCTCACTGCCACGCCCACATTTCAACATTTGATCATTACAGCTTTCTCGTGTCATAGTTCCTTCTTTCAAACATTCTTCAAGTCTCCCTCAACTGATCTGAAAGAATCTGAAATCATGATCATCACTGAGTTCCGCCGCCAGGGGGCGGTATCTACCTTCCTACCGCTGACCTACAACAGACGCGGGATGCTGGACTGGATTGTGTTCTGGGTGACGTCAGAGATCACCCGTCAGCAGAAAACTCACCTATGGAGTCCAGACCATGGAGATGACGGGTGGGCTCTCAGGTAAGAACTTCATCATGTTAGAACTGCGTCTACGACCCCAACCATGACAAACCTGGAAGAGACAGACGGAGACGAAGTCAAGGCCTCGGAAGACCAGAAGCTGCTCCTGCGTCAACGTCCTTCTCTTTGATCGTCAACACGATCCATAATGGAACCCTGAACAGAAAGTTCTCTTGGGTCAATGTTCCATTTTCAGACGGTGACATAGAGGCATTCTGATCGACTACTTCTGTCTGGCAGCATTTCAGTGTTGGACTTAATGTCTCC
Source organism: Brachionichthys hirsutus (assembly GCF_040956055.1). NCBI lineage: Eukaryota > Metazoa > Chordata > Actinopteri > Lophiiformes > Brachionichthyidae > Brachionichthys > Brachionichthys hirsutus. The sequence goes on from NC_090898.1 coordinate 15,784,716, forward strand.
TGTTGTTGTTTTTGCGCCACCCACAGGTGAAAAGTCATGAAGCGTGTCTCGATGATTTAAATTTGATTCTGAAGTGTTCCAGATGTGATTCAGAAAGAATCAAACGTGTCACAACTAGAAGAGCTGGAAGTCCAGCATCAGACGGACAATCTGTAAACTATTCTAGCGGCATTCTCATGAGACAATTTATCATTTCATCTAAATTAAATGAGAACTGAGAGAAAGGTGTGTCCTCAGCCGTGAATAACCGAGTGTGTGTTTTGAGGCGTACCGGGACGCATTCTTGGATACACAGTCTGACTTGGCAGTGCAGGTAGACGCTACCAGGGTGACCCGTGAACTGGAAAAATCTATAGGAGAAGGAGTTGGAGGTTCCGTTTCCATTTCCTGTCATGTTCACCGGAACGTCCTCAGTTGAGCCACAGCTGCCCACAAAAACACAAACAGATGACGCTAGAGCAAACAGAGCAGAATCATGCATGATGATAAACATACATGCAACATGCAAACACGTGGCTGCTTTACTGAAGCACTCTTCTTTTTGTACTTTATACATGTTACCATCTTTTTTTGTTACGTTTGCTTTTTCCCTCATTAAAGGGAGGTTTTTATTTTGTAATATATCGAGTCTTGATTAAATATGAATTTCCCTTCATATTTCCACTTTGTCTCTCGTCTCCTCCCGTCTTCTTCTCATAATATAATATATGCTGATCTCACCCAAATACAGCACTGCTGCCCCCTACAGGTGATCAGTACGTGACGACACAAGCGTAAAATTAAGAATTAAGATATTTAAAGAGCAGCTATACCAGACTGCCCCCTCCCCCCCCCCCCCCCCCCCCAGCCCACCACCGCTGAAAATCAACGGCAGCCAATGAGTTAAAGAACAACGTTTTCCTTTTAGACAATGAGTTCATTTTAGAGCTTTTATTTGTTCAGATTTAATTGAATTGATGCTCGACTTTGAGCCAAGTCCTATTTTACACAAGTCTACTTCTATGTGACCTTTTGACCTCTGGCCGCTGATGATTCCTCTCACCCGTCTGTGATCAGGTCGACTCTTGGAGTCACATCGGGAGACGGGTCACTGGTTGCCCAGCAGGACTCGGTGAACACAGCAACCCAAGCACCGTCCAGCCCAGAAGTGTAGATCTTCACAAAGATCTCATCATTCAGACTGACGTTGGCATTTCGTCCCAGAGGATTCAGGAAGTCTGAATCAGAGAAGGACTCCATGCTCAAAGTGTAGATCCATTCTCCAGATGTGAGGGTCACAACAACAGAGCTGTAGAGAACACACACACACACACACACACACACACACACACACATTTCCTTATACTTCTCACCTTCCCATGAATAATTTTCACAACACAAATTTAGACAAACTTTAACCCTCACTTGTCCAAGACTGTGAAACCGGATGTCTGGATCTCTGGATCAGCAAAGAAGCAGGAGAACTCAATGCTGAGTTCATCTTCTGTAGTGATGATTGCAGAGCTGTCGGAGTCACTGATGTTGTTTGTGACAACCAAGTTGAGGTCCTCATCGATCTACGAGGTGACAGGGATTCAGACGTTAAGTTGTTGTTTCCTCTCAGCGCACACAATAAGATGTCAGAATGTTGTCGGGCGTATCACAGGTGGAGGGACGACCAAAGTGACGGCGCCGCTTTAGACCCCGAAACAAGAAACCTCAAACACACCAAAGCAACAAGGCAGCGATGCTGGAAGCAGAGCCTGTCGGCCCAGCGAACCGGCGGACGACTGGAGATTAGCTGAGAAACCAAGGAGGAGGAAGCTGAAACCCAAACTGGAGCAAGATTCCAAATGAACCAATAGAAAGAGACACTGAGAAAAGAACTGTCCAATGACAGAAAGGACACGGAGGAGAACCCCCACCGTGGATACGGATCCACAGCGGTCGCCTTCATCATGGGTGAACGTCACCCAGTTGGTGGCCTCGTCCACCTGACCAGTGCAGGTGGGATCGTTGAGATGCAGAGCTCTGAAGTCAAAGCCCTGTTCCGTCAGGAGGCAACCGATCACAGTAACGGAGGCTGAGTTTGTGCTGTTGTCACACACTGGATCAAAGGCTGAACATCAAGCAGAACAGAGGAGTTAAAACGCTGCATGTACGACCGAGCGTGTTGCAGAGGAGACTCTACAGATGTTCACAGCACACATCTGGCCGGCCCTGCTCTCCTCACATTACTGCTCACTTTCACTAAAAGCTGCTGTGGAAGTGGAAACGAAAGGACCTGTTCTTATGGAGTAATAACTTCACCCTCAGGGAGACACAAGGGGAACAGAAACCTTGACAGAGAGACGTTCTAGAATGTGCTGCCGGTGACACGAATTCAACCGTCCGACTAAGATCAGCAGCAGCTCGGCTGAGAAAAGCGTCCAGCCTCTGAGGACCAGGACTAGAAGCTGTCGTACCGAAACCATCTGGTCTGGGGACTGAGGCCCGGCATCTGCAGCGTCTCTCACCAGAGGCTGTGTCCCCACAGAACTCCATATGAACACAGGCCTCACCTGGACAGAAGACATCATGGACATCTGAAAGACGGGGAGACAGAATGTTAGAGCATCAAGGTAAAGGACTCCTAAAAATTACACTGCTCTAAAACAGAGGTGTTTAGGGGGGGGGGTCTCACCGCAGCTGATCGCTGACCTCCAGTCTCCCAGTGCGTGACCATTCCGGATGCAGGCTCTGGCATAGGCCTCATGGAACGGACAGATGAAACCATCCAGTTGAGGATATTTGCACAAAGTTTCTTCGCACAGGGTTTCATAAGGTGCCGGGTCGATCGAGCCACAGGGGAATAAGGTGGAGTTGCCTAACATGGAACAGCTGTTCCACAGAGGAATAGAGGGAAAGAGGAATGAACGCAGCTCTTGTCTTCTACAACTGGGAATCAGCCTCCGTCTGGAACAGCTGAGGAAACTTCTCAGCACAGATTTATGTTCACACAAAGTCAGTTCCCCAAATGAAAGTATTGAGTTCAGGAGCGTTGATCTTCCATTTGTTCTCACGTTATATTAAACATGCAAATGAGCACAGACCTGATTCTTCATCTACTTACTCGCTTTTCACAGCAGGGCAGTCGATGGTATCGTCAGGAGCTTGACTTGTCATGTCCGTGCAGCTGGGGGGGGGGGGCACACAACACAAGGTCAGGACTATCAGCCTGCTCGGACTTCTGCCCGTAAACACAGCGACATTATTACAAGTCAAAAGATGGGGAACTTCACAAGAGGATCAAAGAACACTGAAGAGGAGGAAATGTTGATTGTTGTGGGACGAAGAGTTAATATTCATGTTGACGCTGCAGATGATGTCATTGGGTTTAAGTTCAAGGACTAAACGTTACAATCAATAGTATCAATGGGTGAAAGGGTGAAGTCTTACGCATCGGAAGCCGACTCAATCCTTGAGGCGCCGAGAGAAGTGGAATCTTGACAGAGACCAGACGCCATCGCTGCAGAACCTCCTTTAGACGTTAACAACAAAGTGTGAGTCGGATCCGTGTCAACGTTCAAAGTGAACATTCTCAATACCAGAGAGGATCAAAGGCTTATTTTATCATGACTGAGTGATGACTCGTGGATTTTACTGTCTGTACCTGTGTGGAAGATCTCAGCATATTGACCATTATAAAAAAGTTCAATGGTGGATCCATCAGCCGTGATGTTAACGCTGACACCCTCAGGACTCTGTGAGATCATCACACCCGGAGGTTCATTTGTGGAGTCTAGCTCTGAGCCGCCGCTCTGCATTACAGCAGAGAGACAGAAGGAAACACCGATTCAGACATCAAAACCACATCTGCTGACGTTTCTGCTTCCAGCGTCGCTGAGAGGACAGACGAGGATGGATCACATGACTGTGGCAGGAGCTTACCAGAACTCTCCCATCCCCCAAGAGATGAATAGTCTCATTCTGATCAGTGAGCATCAGGATCAATTCGTCCAAAAATGACGTATCATCACGTCGGCGCACCTTGAATTTCCCATTCATTGTTACGTTGGTAGCTGACAGCAGAGTGTACGTACACCGGTCCTCAACAGAATCAGGATTGCCGGAGAAGTCAATGACAGCAGGTCCGATCACATTGCAAAGGCCAGGAGAAACGCAACTGATGAAGGGGACAGACACAGAAACATCATCATGAACTGCAGCTGACAGATGTGTCCACCAGGGGGCTCTCAAACAAACAGCAGGAAGGACTAGTATTAGTTGTAGTGTTCCCAGGACTCTGGCTCTCATTGCTGCGTGTCTCACTGGTGTCATGAAGCCTCCTGCAGCATCACCCCAGGTAAATGCTGGTGACGGGAGCTTTGTGGGATTTATCAGCAGGTGTAGCCCTCAGGATTACCTTTATAAATGACACCATGTTCTGAACACCGAGTCTCCACTGCAGCAGAGGAGAACCGATCTGACCCATGAGGACCGATCTGGAACAAACTCCTCCCTCAAACCAAATCCTTTTCTGCAGCCGACCGATGAGACGACGCTGATTTCTAAAGTCTGTCTCAGGTTTGGAGTTTCATTTGAATTCTGATGTTCTCATTGTCTACAAATCTCACTGTTATGAGCTCATTCTGAAACAATATGATATGATATGATTTTGCTGTTTTTCTTTAAAAGTTTTCTATTGAAGAACCTACAAAGCAGATTTTTGCTCTTCGTGAAGATTCCTGAATAAACTTTAAGTTTAAAGAGTGTTCATCAGTTTGGACATCAACACAGACAGCTTGTCTTCTTAACGAGAAGGACACATATTTACCTGCCGTTATCGCAGATCTGCTGATTATCACATGATAACATTTCCTGTTCAACATCATCATTACAGATTATCGTTACGCAAGTTGTTAGGTCCGGTCCAGAAATGGCTTCACCAGGTAAAAAGGCTCGACCTTTAAAAAGGAGGGAAGATTACTCCAGATTAAAAAGTCACAGTTCACTTTTTAGCTCACACAGGATAAAAGTTTAACATGAACAAAAGCAACAACTGAGATTGATGGATCTGGAGATGATCTGTGGACTCAGTAGATTTACTGACCAGCAAAAACACATCTGCTAATTTCTTCAAAGTGTCTGACTCCACCAGTGAACGTTTCAAACAAGTCTTCTCCAGAAAATGAAAATGATAGTCTCTAGAAAACAACAAATACAAGTGATTCAGAATTCAGATAAATAAATAAAAACATATACACACATACACAGATGCATATTTTGTATATTACTCACATGTGTACTCATGTCTGGAATATTTACTGACACAGCTGATCTTGAGCCCATTTTAGCAAGAGTGAGGTCAACCTGGAAAGAGTTAACATCCAGAAAACATCAAGAGTAAAAAAAAACTCTGTTTGTGGCCAGATGTGATTTTATTTTGTTGTTAAACTGTTGATTTTATAGTTTTCTTGTTAAGAGACTGAATATACTCACAGGTTGTCCATCTACAACCGCAGAGAATATGTTCAAGCATTCAACATCATCCATGATGTTTGGCAGTCCAGTCCTGTATTCAGATATAGTCTGTTCGGTTGGTTGCAAGTCTACGTTCGTGAAAGTAAAAGAGAAACCAGTAACAGAAAAACACTCTTCAAAATAAGGGTCGGTGTCGCCATCAAAACAGATGTTCACACGGGGGAAGGGCGCCAGCTGTGAAAGACAAAGAGGTGCAGCAAGTTATAAACAATGACTTTTTAAAAAGGCTGCTGGTCATCATATTTAAACTCTCTGAGTCTCAAACAATGGCATGTTAGGTGTTATTGAATGTTGTATATAAAGGCTGGGGTAGAGTCCATGCTGGCATCAACTCAGACCCAACAAGCCGAACACAGAGTAGCAGAAGTTTCAGTCAGAGAATCAGCAGCACTTCATCCTCATGGTAGAACACGGACCTGTTATTTCACCATGGTGACACATTGTTCAGGTTTCCCTCTGTTTGAGCCACAGCAGCATAAATCCAGTTAAAACCTAGCCCCTCCCAGACCAGCCCCCACCCCTCCCTCACCCTAACCCACCCAGACCAGCCTCCACCCCTCCCTCACCCTAACCCCTCCCAGACCAGCCTCCACCCCTCCCTCACCCTAACCCCTCCCAGACCAGCCTCCACTCCTCCCTCACCCTAACCCACCCAGACCAGCCTCCACCCCTCCCTCACCCTAACCCCTCCCAGACCAGCCTCCACCCCTCCCTCACCCTAGCCCCTCCCAGACCAGCCTCCACCCCTCCCTCACCCTAACCCAGGCATGGGCAAACCCAGGCCCGGGGGCCATATCCGGCCCGTTGGTCTTTTTAATCCGGCCCGCCAAACTTGTCCAAATTATATTACATTAAATAAAATTGTACTATAATTAAACCTCATTCATTTGACCTTTTCCCTGTAATGCTACCTGTAAAAGGCCAAATCCTTTAATGCAATAGCTTTCATGTGTCATTTATATTAGCTCACACAAATACTCCATCCATCTGTTCTTGGTCCGGCCCCTCTGTCAAATTTTAGAACCTATTGTGGCCCGCGAGTCAAAAAGTTTGCCCACCCCTGCCCTAACCCCTCCCAGACCAGCCTCTCAACTGACCAGCTGCACCTCAGACATGTGACTGAACTGTGACCTGGACTTCATTATAATAAGAACATCAGGAGACCTGATTCTGCATTATTGAAGCATCAGTAAACCTTAGCTGTGTGATGTCAGTGAAAACGCACCATTTAGACATGGAGGATGTGTCCTTGTTGTACATTTAACATTCCCGTAGTTTGTGTACAGACTGTTTGTTATTCAAGGAGAGACTGGAGTCCAAAATGACAAAAAATATACATTATAAACAAAGTCCTGAAGTTTTCCACTTACAAAAGCAGCGTTGTATTCTCTTCCAAAATAGTTGATAGGACATGATGATATGTCCACAGGGGTGCGCCGACCTGCAGTAAACGGAGACATGAAAAAGGTCAGAACTGGAATCTCTTAGCCGTTTTACAAACAGAAAATACTGCACATTCACATTTTGAATTCATGAAGGGTTTTAATTAAACAGAGTTTGTTTCAGGCAGACATCAGGAAAATGGCCGACTATCAGCAATGTTCAGTCATTTGTTGCTGACGTGGGTTTGACATGCGCTCTTCAACACTGCTCGAGGGCAGAGGTTCAACATGATTGATGTGTGTGCATACCTGTTACCAGCCCAAGAAGGGACAGGATGAGCAGGAGGCGGAGCATGCTGGCTGTGACCAATCAGCTGGAGTCAGAGCTGAAAGACTTACAGAACAACATATTTGATTGACAGGAAGCTCCATTGAAAATGTGACAGTATTTCCTGATTAGTTAAAATAAAGACCAGCTCTCAATATGTCGTCTTTGTACTGTTTTCAGTGAAGGATTGGTGAAAAAAGATTTTAAAAATGACCACATTCATATCAGTAACCCCGAGGTCGGCTCACAGTGGTGAATGAACGAATGATTAATAATTAATAATAAATACAATGTTAGACGGGCAGCACGGAGTCGCAGTGGGAAACACGATTACAATTCTGATTACGATCATCTCGTCTTCAAGAAGATAAATGAAAGAATAAATATTAGACTTCGCTTTCAATTCATGAAATGAACAGAAGCAGTTAATTATTAATAGACTCATTAAATGTGTCTGATAGAATTTCTATAATCTGTTAATCACTTTAGTTTCCATATTATTTCAAATTATTTTGATAGATTTGACATTTCAGTTCAATTTAGTTTTATTTTTATAGCAACAATTCATAACAAAAGGTTATCTCAAGACACTTTCCAGGTAAAGCAGAGACAGACCTGCTCTTATTTGGCCCATTTTTGACCTCTGACAGAACCAAACCAGCTCCAGAATTTTGTGTTTGATGATTTATCTGTATTTTACTACTTCTTACTGTAATTAATACAAAGATAATCGATCATTAAATATAATGGCTGTTACTGCTTATGCAGATGTTCTCCATCTGATGTTGTCTGCACCTCGCTGAGCTAAGACAACACAGTGACTGATTCTTCATGTGATTCAAAACCCTCTGAGCTTCACCCTGTTGGTTTCACTTGATCTATTTTAATTTAACAGAAATATGTTCTTGTTTTTATTTTTTCTATTTAAAGATGTAAAAATCAGTTTCAAATGTATAGAGATGAAGAGACAGATGAGGAGGCTGCAAGTTGTCTTACCCTCTGAAAGGAGGATGACGAAGATGAAGGTCTGGAAAGTATTCAGGTAATGGATTGATTTGCCTCTTTCTCTCTCCCTGCATGGGGAATGTTGTCCTCTCTCTCTCGCTCTGTGTTTTTATGCTGTTCTTGACAGGATGTCAGAATGTGTGGAGGGTGGAGTCAAAAATGTTGACTCCACCCTCTTCAGAGGAAGTGACTCCGACCAGGTAGTTAATAAACAGCAGGTGAATCTAATGCTGGGTCAGTTGGTGTCCTGTTATAAACATGTCAGGGGGTCGTCTTTCAAGGTTCAAGAATGTGATTACTTTATTTATTCCAGAGGGCAGAGTGTTTCATCTGTCTGACCGGCTGGGTTGAGAGAGAGAGAGAGAGAGAGAAACAAGATGTATTGCGAAGCGATAGCAAGACAGAGACAGTGAGTGCAAGGACTGCAGTGTGTGGACCATTCCTTACGCAAGCGGATAATGTGAGTCCAACCTGCTTCAAAATATGAACGATACATGTAAACAGGGTCGTCAACAGACTTGCTGGGGCCCGGGACAAGCAGGAACCATATGGGCCCCTCCCACCCCCCGCAACCTATAATGCAGAGGACAACAAGTTAGATCTCACTCTGCTTTCTGGGTGAATCTATCGTCATGACGACCGGAGTGTTTTCATGAACAGGTTAGGGTGTGTTCTCTTTGTATCTTCAGTCTGGGTTCATTCCAACCTACAAACCGGTCATACTGCAGCTGCACCTGGATGTTAGGCACATGGTGTTCCTTTGCGAGTTCAGGAATCTACAGTCACTGCCTGAACAATGTTGAGTGACAGCCAACAGATACCTTTGACAGATTAATGACCATGTGACTGCTCTGACTTCAAGCTGGGTTTCTGCTGGAGGACGGCGTTGGGCAATAACAGAACCATTTTGTCCTGATGGCCTCGTTTGACCTTAAACACTCTCCTTTCAATTGTTACCCTCGCCGAAGGGGAGGCGAGGGTATTGCAATTGGGTCTGTTTGTCTGTTTGTCTGTCCACGTGCATAACTCAAAAACTAGTAACCCAATTTTTTACACAAGCAAAGTTCTGTCCGTGGGTCGGTCCTCCCCGAGAATGGCGTTGATCCGGATCTGGATCCAGATTCTAGAATTTTTTAAAGGATTCTTTAACATTGCGAGATAGGGCACTTTTTGACATTTTTCTAAATTTCTTCAAAACATATGGCGGTATGGATCTGAAAAAAAAATCACACATAAGTACTCCTTAAATAAAGGTCTATGACCATGACTAATTTCGGCCGGATCCGGATCCCAATCCGGATCTGAGAGCTAATTTTTTTTCTAAAATCGGCATTTTTCAGGAGTCCACCAAATTTGGTGTGCACACTCATAGTTCATTCTAGTTTGTTACAGTTGTAGTTGTATCTTTTCCCATTCCGGAGCAGCATGCTAGCGCAGATTTGGCCCCTTTGATCCGGAAGCCCTGTTTACTGTCTCACAAGATCGAATCGTCTATTGGAGGCGAGGGTCTGCAATCTCTGATTGTCTCTTGTTTGGTTCTGTTGTCAACTTCATTCAGTTCGGTGTGTTGTTTTTAATACGGAGGACAACAAATGAGCTTTTGACCTGTTTTTAGGGTGAATCTATCGTCATGACGATCGGAGTCTTTTCATAAACAGGTTAGGATGTGTTCTCTTTGTAGCTTCAGTCTGGGTTAACGGCAAAACAGAAACTATTCATACCAGAGCTGCTCTCACGCTAACAAAGTTCAGACGAATACCTGACAGGTGCGTCATAAACAGCTTCTAAAGACGTCAAACATAGTTTTGTGTCGTTTCTCGCAGTGACAGGACAATGAAGCTTTTGTGAAGGCAATTATTTGAAGATGAGTTAGGGTTAGGGTTAGGTTTAGGGTTTGAACATTCTTTGATGCCCATGCCCACCCACACTAACATTTAATATGTTCTATTTAAACATAAAGATGAACAGATGAGGGTACACATGTTGATGGTTCAGCCAGTAAGCCAGCGGGTCTTCAGATCTGGATTAGTCATGTGCCGCTGCACCCCACTGTAGCATCCGCTGTGGCAGTCCTTGCCCTCCTTACTTCAGGAGCATCACTGTCCAGACTGAGTTTCCCATGAATTAGTGCCTGAAAGACAAAAATGATGGGAATCATCATGAGTGAAAATTCATTTAATTATTAGGTTTAATAACTTTTTTCAGTCTGTCTGTTGCACACTTCAAAAATGACTCAGTGTGTCTTGGAATGAGGTGCAGAGGAAGTTTCTGCAGGCTGTGGGAACTGGACTGATGAGTGACAATTTAAAGTATCAGCTCAAGGCTTACCTGGATGATCCAGCAGTCACTGAGGATGTGCTGATAGCCAAGACAAATGAAGCAGCTAGCTAACATAGATACAGACAACATCTTTACATGCGCCATTGTTCTCCTGCACCGCATTCTGGGGTGTCTTGCTTCACAAACTCACAATCCTCACATGTCCGTCCGTCCGTTAGCAAGATAACTCCACGGACTACCCCAGCCAGGTTTGTCATTGTTCCAAGGAGAAACAGCTCGGGGCCGCGTGGTCTCAAAAAGACATTCGAATTCAATTCAATTCAATTCAGTTTAATTTATACAGCGCCAGATCACAACAGAAAGTCATCTCAAGGCACTTTACAGGATTATCAGGGAAAGACAGAACCCAACTTGACCCACAAGAGCAAGCACTCTGGCAACGGAGGCAAGGAAAAACTTCCCTTTAACAGGCAGAAACCTTGGACAGAACCTAGGCTCATGGTGGATGGTCATCTGTCTGACCGGCTGGGTTGAGAGAGAGAGAGAGAGAGAGAAACAAGATGTATTGCGAAGCGATAGCAAGACAGAGACAGTGAGTGCAAGGACTGCAGTGTGTGGACCATTCCTTACGCAAGCGGATAATGTGAGTCCAACCTGCTTCAAAATATGAACGATACATGTAAACAGGGTCGTCAACAGACTTGCTGGGGCCCGGGACAAGCAGGAACCATATGGGCCCCTCCCACCCCCCCGCAACCTATAATGCGGAGGACAACAAGTTAGATCTCACTCTGCTTTCTGGGTGAATCTATCGTCATGACGACCGGAGTGTTTTCATGAACAGGTTAGGGTGTGTTCTCTTTGTATCTTCAGTCTGGGTTCATTCCAACCTACAAACCGGTCATACTGCAGCTGTACCTGGATGTTAGGCACATGGTGTTCCTTTGCGAGTTCAGGAATCTACAGTCACTGCCTGAACAATGTTGAGTGACAGCCAACAGATACCTTTGACAGATTAATGACCGTGTGACTGCTCTGACTTCAAGCTGGGTTTCTGCTGGAGGACGGCGTTGGGCAATAACAGAACCATTTTGTTCCTGATGGCCTCGTTTGACCTTAAACACTCTCCTTTCAATTGTTACCCTCGCCGAAGGGGAGGCGAGGGTATTGCCAGTGGGCGTCGTTAGGCCTATTGAAGCCCCCCTAAAATATTCTTAAGCCCCCCTAAATAATTTTGGGTTGTTTTATAAAAAAAAAAATTCTTTTTTTTGTTTTTTTGTTCAGTGACCAAAAAATGCCGACATATTCTATTAAAGCCGCCAGAATATATGTTTAAAAACATGTAACCTGTCATTATTTACTTAAATCTGATCATGAATCAGTTACCCCTCACTTCATGACGTAAGGTAGAGAACCCGTTCCACCTGTTCCTATAGAGAATGCCCACATCACTGAAACTCCAGTCCACGTTTTCCCTGTGGCCGCGCTACTTGTAGGACGTCGGTCCCTGCAGCGTGTTTGAACCACACAGAACATAAGAGAAGAGCTTTAGGAGAAGAACATGAACGGATGGATGAAGAATGGATAAAATAAAGTTTTTCAACAAAGTACGTTTATCACTGCTGGTAGTAACATTTAGTTAGTGTTTGACACACTTAAGGGAAACGCACAGACGCATTAGCCATGGAGCTATGAGAGAACCACAGCCCTGTGCCACGCCCACATTCTCCCTGAATCAGGGGCACAGACCCGTAGAACCTGGAGGAACCTGCAGGTTCACGCACTGAATAGAACTCAGACACAGTGAAGAGAGAGTTACTTTTCCCTTGTGTGGATAGGATGATAGCTTGAGTTCAGATTCTGCAGTAGATGCAGAGCTACTAAAAGGCATCCAGCATGCAGGCCTGAATGTGAGAACTTCTTGAGTGGATCACAATTGAATGAACTCCAGCCTGAAAACAGAGGAGGTTCTGGTGGCCAGAAAACAGAGGCTGGATGTTCTCCCAAAGATATATTGTCTGTGCACAACCTCCTTGATTCAGACATGTTTCCCTCTCTGAAGGTTCTACCCAAGTTGCCCTAACAGTTCCCGTAAGCAGCTGCTCATGTGAAAGGTCCTTTAGTGCACTGCGTCGGTTGCACTGCGTCGGTTGCACTGCGTCAGTTGCCCTGCGTCGGTTGCCCTGCATCGGTTGCCCTGCATCGGTTGCCCTGCGTCGGTTGCACTGTGTCGGTTGCATTCCTGGCTGCATCAAACGAGCCAGAAAAGACTTCACAGTCTTGCAGTCATTGAAGAAGACGAGCTTCAGAATCACAACAGAGAGATCGACTCTTAGAAACAGACGCATTCTTTGATGCTTCCATCCACCAAGTAACTTGTAATATGTCAGACAGACAGGCTGGATGAAGCTCTACGGAATGGATTCAGTTCTGAGGCTTCACGTATTGTATTGAACCGTTTCGGTTCTGCGTTTTTGGTTCGGTCCAATTGCGTAACGTTTCAGTTTTATTCATTTTCTCCTCATTAAATTTATTAGGAGCGATCAAAGCGCTCCGCCCCGAAACTAAAGTTCTGGGCGAGTTTCCGCACGGACGCTTCTGAGCGTCGGACAGAGGGAGGGAGGTGCGCACATAGCAAAACGAGCAAAGCTCGCTCTGCTGCTAGTGGGCGGGGTTTTCTCCTCTGCTGTCATGACAACCAGATCTGCGCTTTCTGAGGAAATTGTGGATATTAGTTCATCTTTTTAGCCAAAACCTTTAAGCTTTAATAGTTAGTTACATTTGTTATAGTCAGGCTGCTGCTTAGTGTTCAAAGTTCACAGTTTTAACTTGTTTATTCAGTTTTAAGATTAAATTGTTACAATTAGTTTTAAAAACTCAGTCTGATTCATTTAAAATATCAACCAAATGGGTGTCTTATTTATACAAATTCTATTGTTTGCAATTTTTTATTTTTACAATTAAAGCATTTTAAGTAAATTCTTCCAGCTTTTCTTTTGTACCAAAAATGAACCGAACCAAAATTATTTTTTAGGGCACCGTCACACCCGAATGAATTGGTACAGCATATGATCAGCACACTATAACTGGATACTTAGTTTGCGTAGGTTCATTATTAGCCTGCATCAGGTTGAAGCAACACTTTCTGCGACTTGTTTGCTAAATGCCAAAAAGAAAAAGTAGTTTTCCACCTTGTCGTAGCCCGATGACAGGAATTGGTCTTGATATTGTCATCTTTTAATTTACGCCCAGAAGGCTAAAACTTCAAAGAGACAAAGCGAGGGAGCTACAGCACAGCTGGCGATGTTTATATTCAGAATGCCCCAAACATTCAAATAAGGGGGAAAAAAATACACACAATAAGGAAAATGTACTAAAATTTAATCATTCATAAAAGCTGGAAAATCATCTGTGACAGCAATATTAGAGTTGGTTTAGTACAATATATTTTCAGCCTCGAGACAAATCAGCACACACACCATTTCCCCCATCGGTCTATAAAATACTAATTTCCTTAGCTTTATTATGCAAAAACTGAAGTAGAATATATTATGGGAAATATGGAAGGCTTGCAGCGTTCAATATAAAACAAAGTCACTTGGGAAAGATGTTATCTCATCAATACACATCCTTGTAAGTAGAGCGAGAAACGCACGGACAGTAATGCACCTTTGTTGATACCGTTCGTGCAGGAAGGTCCACATTTCACGCTTTCCTTTGCAAACGTATCGTCACAATATGCCAAAGATCGAGGTTACTTTTAACAAAGCGCTTTAGTTCCCATATATGGATTTAAACCCACGGACTCTTCTTTTACACCAATATTTCTAAAAGAAGGGTACCCCGGGGAAGAAAGACAAAACACGGAGCTGTCGTCGGCATGAGAACAGAAAATAAAAAGTGGATTCCTTTGCCCTCGAGAAGCTGCCGAGGCTCTGAAGGAGATCATCTTGAGATTATGTGCCGTCTCCTGTCATTTCGCGAGTGGTGAAGTATCTGGAGAGGACTTGGGATGCTGGCACGATCCACTGGGAAACGGTTAATCGTTACAAGTTTCTGAAAGCAGGGAAAATAGAATGAAGGTCATTAAAGTGTGAAAGCAGAGATTCTCCTCCGCTACAGCTTGTTTAGGTAAAATGAAGAGCCTTTTTTTTATGGAATGATTCCTCTGAAACGCAAGGGAATTCAGGAAACTGGTTCACGGTCAAAAGTTTCCATCCATGATTTAAACTACCGCCACAGAGCACAGGATGCGACCGGGGGGGAGGGGGGGGGACGACGACGACGACTTCCTCTTTGTGAAAGAGGAAATATTTGAATGCCACATATGCCGAGGTTAGTTCATTGGAAAGAAATACTTTGGCTGGCTGGGGCGAGCCTGTGGAGAACAAACAACGGCTCAGCCTCAAGAAAAATAAATTCAAGAAATCATCTGCGGAACTAAATATAAACGGCACACCCTGGAAGTAGAACACAAATCCAAAAAGGCTGTTAAATACGACTAGGTCTCGTGTGATATTTAGTGTAAGATAGCATTTATAGAACAGTGCATTGAAGTTACACACCTCCAACAGCAGGTGGAGCCAAAATATCAACAAAAGGGCGAGCGACACAACATTACAGAAACTGTGACCCTAAAAACGTCGTTTAACCCCAACGTGGTTCAGCGACGGCCCAGGAGCGCCGCGCCGCGCCGCGCCGCGCGTAGCCGGAGCCGTTCCCGGGCCGACGCCCACTCACCTGGCCTGGAGCTGCTGCGGGAGAGCGTTTTAGAGCAGTGCGCAGTTCCCCTTCTTTTTTGTCTTCTTTTCCATCGGCGTTTTTCTGTTGATCTGTCGCACCAGATCGTAGAAAATCTGGAACGCAACGAGAGCCCGGGTGAAACCTCGGCGTGGCGGCGGCTCCGCGTGGCAGCAGGGGGGCGCCACCCACCTCGTTAACGTTGATCTTTGACTTCGCCGAGGTCTCTAAAAAGGCACAGTTGCACCACTGGCGAGCCAGGTTCTGACCCTGATCCTTGCCAACCACACGCTCGTCCTCCAGGTCGCATTTGTTCCCCACCAGGATCATGGGAACCTTGACAGGAATACTCTTTCATCAACCGGGAAACGTTTCCTCAACGAACGCAGGTTCACGCGACCCCTGACCTAACGAAGCAGGTCGCGTGAACCTCAGAGAGGACAATGCTGCATTCGACGCGTTTAACATCCTCCTCTGCGTTTAGCTCACGTCATCGGTATCCTTCACTCGCAGGATCTGTTCCCGGAGGTCCGCCAGGTCGTTGAACGTCGACTGCGCCGTGATGGAATAGACCAACGCGAAGCCTTGGCCGTTCTTCATGTACAGGTCCCTCATGGCCGTGAACTGTTCCTGTAAGAACGGCAGCGGAGCGGAGACTCAATCGGCAGCCCGTCGGGACTCGCGCTGCGGGACCGCCCGGCGCTCCCGAGTCCACTCACCGTCCCGGCCGTGTCGAGGATCTCCAGCATGCACTGCTGCCCGTCCACCTCGACTTGCTGTTGGAGAGAAGGGCCGGGTTTTATACGCCGACGGAAGAACTTAAAGCAGCCGATCGGTCGAAGGAGGTGCCTTCTGAAGCCTACCTTCCTGTAGGAGTCTTCTATTGTGGGGTCGTACTTCTCCACAAATATGCCTTGCACAAACTGGACCGTCTGAAATGGATGAATAACACAAGGAGTTACGTCGACAGTCGCTGGAGCAGAAGCCTCGTTCCAAATCCAAAGTAAGATAGAAACACACACATGAGCGAGCCCCAGAGTCCCACGTCACTCACCAGCGCCGATTTGCCCACTCCTCCTGATCCCAGCACCACTAGCTTGTACTCGCGCATGGTGGGCAGCTTCACTGGACGGCACAGGGGTCTGTCAGGAAGAGCAGGGAATGGCAAAGGAGCTTCGCGTCACTTTCTGAAGCCCAAGTCTCATAACGAATAGCATCTGAAGCGGTATGCTAGTCCATAAAGTCACTGCTCAGTGTGGTTGGGGGGGGGTCTCCAGTCGACGCCATTTTACCGGGAGGATAACCAAACTACAGGATTATTTGACTGAAAGATTTTTTTCACCAGGAGGCATCGCCACCAAAAACAAATCAAGTTTGTTTAGCTGCTCTCAGTTAGCATTTAGCCATCACTCAAAGACAGACTTTATTACGACACGTCTCAATATATATCAAACAAGTTCTTATTTTCTGGGAGCCTATAGGAATCTGTTTGGATTAAGCCCCAGGTGGCCACTTGAGGTACTGCGGGTTTTGGAGCTTCCTTCTCCAGCTTTCTCGGTTAACGCCCCGTCAGCGCAGCATCTCTGCTGACACCAGCAGACAGAAATGTTTCCCCTCTGCCAATAAACAGGCTCCGCTTCCCTCCCACTACCACGGGACGTCAGATGTCATTACAACAGGGGTGTCGCCTTTAAAAGAGGAAGAAAATACATCGAGAAGCACCGAAGGAAACCACAGACAGGCCATTATAGCAAAGACTCTCAGTATACTGCAGTGCCGTGGAATAAGAAAGGAAAATGGGAACGCAGTACGTTAGAGTTTCAATCCAACAACCAGCTTCATCTCATTTTGGAGAGTAATCCATCATCATCATCGCTATCAGGCTGACGGTTTAGAAAGCTTACGTGACCTAGAAAATATTTGCAGTCTGAGAATGGCCGTGCGTAACGAGACTCTTCACTTCCCAAGGATCAGACCTGACGAGAGAAATGTCACATAATCCCGGTGAAGATGCCGAATCTGTGGTCTTTGAACAGATTTAACAAAACGTGAACGTAAAATGAAAGATTGTCCACCGAGATATCAAATGAAGGAAATTTTTCAAGATAATGCTCCGAAGCAAAGCATGAAATACGTAATTCATAAAACAAAATCTTTGGGAATAACAACCACAGAATACGACTATTCATCATCTGGCGCGTTCAAGGAGCGGCATTTTGAAAGCTAATCTGAAATGCAAATGCCGCCTTCATCTGATGTACAAATGTCAGAGGGAGGGGAGAAGCGCGGCGAAATCTCATCTGAGAACCTCTTTGAATCCACTTATCCTTGGTCTGCCGGGCATTTCTCAAACATTGACGCTAACAATACACAAAACACTCAGTCACGCTTGACTCGCATTTGCAATGCTAACTACAATGTATGCAACCCACGGTGGCGTGCTACAAAGAGCCGTTGTACCGACCCTCCTCTACTCGAGCGCACCACGCAAACAGAAAATGGAGATCAGAGGGTGCATGCGAGACAACTGCACCGAAATGACCAGGAAGAGGGGGCGTGTCTAAGGCCGACACGAGCCTGGTGTATTTGGTAAGCTAAATATGTACACAAAGCCTCGACATCAGATAAGAAAGCTTTATTTCTGATTGGATACGGGCTCAGCCTCAAACGTTTAAGGTACCGTACACTCGGGCTAACAGCCTCCACAGTACAACAAAATGAGTTTCACATTTATGAACGTGAAAACATCTCGACCTACTATATACACGGCGGCTGCAGATGGTAACTCCCTTTAAATCTGCATCTGGGGCCGAGGGGAGCCGGCAGATCCTCGGGTACGCTGGTGTCAGGGTGCGGAGTGATGGGTGGGAGCCGGAATTCTAGGCGACACCCAAATGGCAGAGGAGGATTCCTACCCTAAAAAATAGAGCAAATATTGACGCGTCAACATTCAGAGCAGCACTGAATTACTGGTGTACGTAATAGGATTAACCTTCTCATGCAATGTCAAGGATGATGGCGGGGAAGAAGAATCCTTTAATTAGATCTGCAGCAAAATTGAACGGGATCTATTCTGACCAATCCTCCAACCAAAGTTCATGGAGTCCTTTCTTTTTTTTTTACAATTCTTCTAAAAACAATTAACAAGCAAACAAATGGGATTAAAAATAAACTATTTTTCAGAATTAAATAGTACGAGGCGAGTTTACACTGGAGACCAAGAAGAATTAAATTAAATTCATTCCCTCTGTGTTCAGTCAGTGCGTCGATGATGCGTTTTTGAGGGATGACTTTTTCTGTTGCCAGCTTCGGTGTCTGGAGGGCGACTTTTAACAAAAACACCTGTTGCTGACCGACGTAGAAAAAAGTTAAAAGCGTAAATAACATGAATCTGCAACATTAATCACGTTTTTGTGGATAAATCC
This sequence comes from Brachionichthys hirsutus, assembly GCF_040956055.1. NCBI lineage: Eukaryota > Metazoa > Chordata > Actinopteri > Lophiiformes > Brachionichthyidae > Brachionichthys > Brachionichthys hirsutus. The sequence goes on from NC_090898.1 coordinate 15,803,378, forward strand.
GGTTTTGTCTGCAGCGCAGTTCAACAGGCACAAAATAAATCTCTTGTCAGAACCAGAAGGGGGTAAATGGAACTAAAAACAAATACATACATCAAAAAGTCCATCTCGACTTTATAACCTGTGCGGTAAAAGTCGTTTTTGGCGGTGACAGAGAGTCAAACGAACTTGTTTTCGTGACAACTTGTAACGTTAGCATAGCTTGTTTCGAGAGGAAAGGGTGTGGCTATTAGTTTCCTAATGCTAAAGAACGCGATTCACTATCGTTAAAAATGATAAAAGATGACAATATTAACGCGCAAACACATAAAACTTGGACTTTGACTAGTCGGTTACGATAAAAGTAAAAATAGCTTCTTTACGACGAGCTCATAACTTCCCAACCCAGATGTTATCATTAAGCTAGCAGCGCCTCTACCGGGGATCCCGTCTATGGGTGTTAGCCGGAAAATATATAGCAGGGTGTGGAGGGGGAGAACACCGAGTGAAATAGAACTAGCTTAGTCAGAAACCAAGGAGAACTTACATTTTAACTTTACGTTTTGTCCGACTAACAAGCAGCTCGATTTTAAGTTGCGAAACGGGCCACGGAACTGTTTCGCAAGCAGTTTCGGCTAATAAGTTAGTTAGCTACTTAGCATTGGGCTGAATCAAAGCTCGTTCGGCTTTTCCGCGTTCCGTTTGAGGTTCGACACCGTAGTCGGGGTTCCGTTAGTCGATATTCTACCAAAACAAATGAGCCGCTACTAACTATCACTTCAACCACAACCCGTGTTTGTATCGACAAGTCGTTATTTGGTCATTAGCTCCCGTTAGCTACTCAAACCAGTCACCGATGTTAGCTTGCAAGCTAAGCTATTTGGCCCATAAGAATAATTTCGCTTGAGATGAACCGGAAGTCATATTTGTAAATCACTAGGGGGAAAATATAATGTTTTATTTGACTAACGAAGTTGCAACACGGATGATTAGCCGATAAATTGCTAATTTCCATTAGAGACTTACCGTGTTCCGCTATGTGTGCGCTAAAATCACACTGGCTGAATGTACGGAAGAGTCGGTGCCGCAGCTCCTGATTGGATGAGGATCAGCCAATCACAACCATCCAAGTTAAGGTTTCATTTGAACCCGTTCGATTCAAAGCGTTTTGTTCTCGCCGTAAAGGGCACACATTTGAGGTTACTGTAGGAACCAAAGCTGTTCAAAAATGTAGCGGCAAGCTTAAAGTTTATAAAATGAAAATTGTCAGGTAAAATTTAAATAATGTACCTCAGAGCTGCAATATGCACTGATCGTTTACCTTCAAGAGTAAAATCCTTACACATAATGCATTAAAAATCAGAGATCAGATTTATGGTTAAAACTCACAGGGGCCAAGAGGAATACATGCAATTAAAGTTTTTTCCAAGGACATTATGTGTCACAACGTATGATGCATACTTTCTGCGTAAGAAATAACTCAGGGAAGGAGAAACCTCCATTCTCGTGTATTTTCTGTTGAAAGCTCTCAAGAAATCAACATTTCATTAGTGAAAAACGCAGACAGCGAGATTTAGGATCGACACGCTTCATATATTTTTTGCATCTCTCTGCTCGCCGTCTGCAGCTCCTCCCGTTTGCCAGTGTGTATGAAAAAAAACACAAGCTGATGAGTCTTTCTCCATTCCACAGCCTCCATATCTGACGGACACCACCCGTAAGACTTCAGCTACCACCCCTGGGATCACTTTGTCACTGCTGCTCCACAACAGCTGGCACGGACCACAGGATGTACTCGTCACGCCGACCAGATGCTTTATGGTCCCACAATGATGGATCTGATTCCTCCCAGTCTATGTACTTAGTTTGTTTGAATAGCAGGACTATCCTGCTGCTCCAGCTTCCGCTGACAGTCCAAAAACAGCCATGAATGTGACTTCTAAACGTCCCACAGGTGTGAATGGTTATCTTAAATGTCCCCGCCTGCACAGGATAAACGTTACATGAAGGTTCCATCCTACCGCACATACAAAAGTCACTTTCGTAAATTCGGCGAATCTCTCAATTTTAGAGTCAATGTCAAGTTGCCGCTAGCAACAAGGATAACAAAGACGCAAGGGATAATTAAAGCACTGAACTATCCCTGTTTTACGAGGACATCTAGTGGCGTCTCCGCAGCATGAAAAGATGACGCTTCTCCGTACAACAAAAGGGCTTTTTTATTCCCCAATATAAACTTGTAACATGTCCAGCTTCCTCTGCCTGGTTCCACGCCACGGCGTCCCACTACTCGGCCACTACTCCACCCTCCCGTGGAGCTTTTCTGTACATCACACACACACACCATCGCCGAGGCACCGACACAAACAGCAGAAATCGAGCCATTAAAAATCATAAAATCAGACAGACAAACATTATTGCTCAGATAAATAAACCTATTCTACAAAAAAAATAAAAAATGAAAGGGAACAATTATATAAAGATGCACGTTCTGAATATTTGGATTTCAGACAAGCCATTTTTTGGGGGTAGAAACGGTCCCGTTATCTCCGGTCTAACATGCAGTATTAACTCTCCGTACCGAGTGCGTCATGTTAGACTCCTGCATCAACGCAATGGAATCTCATGCAGCACACTTTACATCCTGTGTTGTTTTTCATTCATGTTTTATACAACTACAAATAATTCATAGGAAAGAAATATATATATATATATTTCTGTGTGTGTGTATATATATATATGTAAAAAACAACAACAACTAAACATAGTTCTGGACAACAAGTCAAAGACGAAATAGCACCGTTTTTACAAAAAGGTGGGCCAGACGGGGGGGCGGGGCTGGATCAGCGATGCATCCCAACGGATCGACGGCCGTCCTTCGGGGGAATCTCCGTCGTCTCTTCATTTCCTCGCGTGTCCATCGTTTAACGTACACCGGACGCAAATGTAGTCCTCCTTCTCCGCCATCTCGGCCGTAACGCCGACGCAGACCTGGTGGAACCACTGGTTGCACCTGCCGTCGCACTGGACCCAGTGCACCTGCAAGGAAGCGCAAACGCGTGGTCAGAATGCGCTTCTTCCTCTTCTTCCAACTTCGTAGTTTTTTTTTGTATATAAATATAAACAAAGAAACACAGGATCTAAGGCTTTTTTTGATTGGTTTATTGTCTGCAGCACGGTGCTTATAGCAGAAGCTAATTTGCAGCATATTTTCATTTGGGGTTAAAGTCCTTATTTGTGATTATCTTAACCCTTTAATGCCAAAGTATCATATTTGATACACATGACCCTTCAGGATTTCGAGACTTCTACAAATTAGAGCACTTTTATAAAAATGTGTGTTTTGTTTTTTGCGCAAATTTGTCAGGTGTTCTGACGATGACCTCACGGTGCGGGCTTTAAAGGGTTAAACTCCATTTACAATGAGTCCTGCGTCACCCAACTCATTTCTCTTTTGCTTTTCAGCAGAATAAATGCTGCTTTTTCGTAATCGCCCGACTTCAAACCGCGTATTTGAAGCGAGCGCGGGGCGTTAGCCGGCGCTCATGCTACACACGTTAGCACGAGATCCGATCTTCATTAATCCCTCTGCTGCAGGAAGCACCCGGGGAATGTTGACAGACGCACGCCGTTTATTTTGTTGTGGAATACTCCCATCTATACGCGCCGGGCTCCGCCTTTCTGATTGCGACGTGCTTCCCTCACCTCATCGCCCTCCGGCAGTTGACACCGCTCTGCCGGACAAACGGCCATTTCCTCCTCGGAGTCGTCGGACTGAGAGAAGTTGGACCGCGGCGAGGACGAGGTCGAGGCCGCCCTGCGCTGCAGGCTCTTCTTATTCATCCTCTGTCTTTTGTGAGAATGCTTCTTGTCCTTCGCCGTGTACGCCGCGCCCAGAACCTCCCTCTCCAGATGCCGCTTTGCTATCTTGTCTGAGCCAATCAGAGCGTCTCTCGCGCCGCCGCCGCCGCCGCCGACCTGGGACACGAAAGCACAAACAAGCGCATTAAATTCGACGCCGAGGCGGTTTTGGGCAGCGTTTTTTATGAATCCAAACCGTTCGGACCTGGTCGGCAGCCGGATCGTTTCCCTGAGAACGGAACTGCACGCGTTCGTCGCCGTCTGCGGGCTCGTCCTGTGGCGGGGTCGTGCATCGGGTCGCGTGATGGCCGCTGGTTCTGTCCAGCAAAACGTGGTGGAGGCTCTGGACCTCCGGCAGCGACACCGGGAGCAGCAGGCCCTCCACCATCAGCTCCTCCAGGTCCTGACTCAGGCCTGTCGCACGCAAAACACAGCCGGACGGTCACCAACGAACACCTGCGGCGAGTCGTTAACCACGCGAGTGACGCTCTAAAGCGGTTGAGAATGAGACGCCACCGACCCTGCAGCGGGACGCAGCGGCGCTCCGTGTAGAACACCATCTGGGCGTGACCCATCCGGTTCCAATCCGAAGTCAAATGAGGAGCCTGCGACCGAAACATCAGCAGATTTAACATTCGCCAACCGAAGCCAGCGTCTCAGCAGCGCGAGGAGACGAGGAGACGAGGAGACGAACCTGCGTGTCGCCGACATCGTCGTGTCCGTCTGCGGCCCAGGGCGTCAGGCTGGGAGGCGTCGCCGGCCGCTCCTCCAGATCTGGGAGCTTACAGTCCCGCCAGGTCTCCTGCACTCGCCGCTGCCAGCGAAGCGTCCTCTCCGCCAGGTAGCGCAGCGCCTCGCCCTCCGGCAGGCGCACCCCCATGTCCTGCAGGGACGCCAGCAGAGCGAGGACTTTGTCCAGGGGCGGCTTCTCCGACCGCTGGCAGTGCGGACAGAGCCACGGCTGCGCGTCGCCGGCGCCCGCCGCCGCGCCTCTGACGCACACGCTGTGGAAGGCGTCCCTGCAGAGTTCGCACTGCAGCATGGCGCCCATGGGCGCCTTCTGGCAGACGCACACTCTCAGGTCCATGCAGTCGGCCGTGGGAAGGAGCTTCGACTCATTGGCTGCCCTGAGGCGAGAGAACGCCGCCGTCTCCCTCGCCCACAGCTCCTCCAGAGTGGCCATCTGGGGGGGGGGGGGGGGAGGAGTTTATTAATCCCATCGCAGATTAATTCGTCTTGGTCAGCAAACGCTGGAAGACGCTTACGACAGAGGGAGAATCCTTGGATGCCGACACGTCGGCGAGCGTGCGGAGCCTGGGCGGTTTCTTTTTGCCGCTTTTCGGCGATTCTTTCCCCTTCTTGGCCTTCCTCTTGGGAGAACACGCATTCCCAACTTCGCAACTTGGACACAAAACCTGGGAGGGAACGGAAACATTTCCCCTGAAACATTTCCAGTCGATGCTAAACGTTTAAAAAGGAGTCTCGATTCAAACGTGTGATTATTGGACATTTTAAACGACGGGGGATTTTCACCTCCAGCAGCGTAAGCGGCGAGCCCGTCCGAAGGAACGCCCCCGCTGCCGATCGCTTCCACTCTCGCACTTCCACCATTAAAGACTCCAGTCTGTCCAGAGGCTCCAGGTGGACTTGGACGGCTTGTCCTCGCAGCACCATGTCGGAGAGGCTGTCCACCAGCGGCTTGTCCCCGCTGCCCTGTTTCATTTCGATGCGGCTGATTCAGACTCGAATCAAAACCGAAACAGAAGAAAAAGGTAAGGAGGCGCGTTCCAAACCTGGAGCTCCTCTGCTTCTTGGAGCCACTCCCGGGCCTTCCTGGTGGCGTCTCTCAGGAGGAGACAGTTTGGGAGGTAAGCGGGAATGCCGGACGCCTTCTCTGCAGCGGCGCTGAGGGTCTCTATGGAGTGCGGCGGCCTGGGGTGGGCAGTCAGAGCGAAAAGATGCACTGTGGGTAATATGCTTCCAGCACGCCGCCGGCATCTCAGCTCGCCATCACAACCAGGAAGAATTTAAAAGGAGAGACTCTGAAAAAATAGAACTCGGCTCCGTTTAGTATGGAGGACCAGAAGTGCCACCATTAAAACTAAATATAAATGGGGGGGGGGTCCAGATCCAGATCACCACTGGTGTAAATCCAGTTAGGAGGGGGACGAGCTGCTCTGAATGGAATCTCCGTGGTTACGACGCCACCGTCGCTGGCCTCACCTGGCTTTCAGGAGGCCGCTGGCTTTGTCCTCCCAGTGCTCGGACACGGTGAGCAGCTCCTGCAGGCGGGCCATGGCTTTCTCCACCGACGGATGAGGCTCCAGGCCGACCCCCTGGTCGATGAGCCGCCTCATGGTCTCCAGGGTGGGGGAGGCGGGCCGCGTGCCGGCCTGCTGCACGCCCTCCAGCCAGCGCGCCTGCTCCAGGCCCGCCCTGAGGCGGGGCAGCTCGGGCAGCTCCACGTCGAAGTCGAAGCTGACGTCCAGCAGCCTCTGGATGTCGGCCGTGCTGGGGACGTCCTCCGCCAGGACCTTCTCGCTGTGCTGCTGGAAGTCTTCGATGCGATTCAGAAGCTCCTGGAGAACGACGGACATGCGGAGAGTCAGAACTAAAAACCCGCTTGGAACCGGACGGCGAGAATGGCTGTGCTTGTACATGCAGTACTAGCAGTAGTAGAAGAAGTGCTACCAGTAGTAGTGCTAGCAGCAGTAGTAGTACTAGCAGCAGCAGTAGTAGTAGTGCTACTACTAGTAGTAGTACTAGCAGGATTAGTAGTAGTAGTACTAGCAGCATTAGTAGTAGTAGTGCTACTACCAGTAGTAGTACTTGCAGCATTAGTAGTACTACCAGTAGTAGTAGTACTGGCAGCAGTATTTTCATACAAGTGGAAGTCCTAAATGGAGACAGCTGAAGTTTGCAGCAGCTTGTATTATTTTTTTAAAATCTTTATAAACTTTATTGGAACCCTGCCTGAGGACGAACAGTAGCAGGTTCTGGCTGATCCGACGGTTAGCCGCGAGTTAACAGCATAAAGCTAATGAATTCTGCCCGCCTCGTTCCGGGCGTGAACGGTGGCGTCGTACCTTCAACAGGGGGGCCTGAGGGAGGCTGCAGGGGAGGTTGTACAGCTGCCTCACGAACGAACTCAACTCCTCCATCGTCAGCTGGCTGCAGGACTTCCCGTTCCCACACCGATACCTGGGAGACAAGGCCACGGGCGGGAGACGTGAACGCCGTTGGCGAGCCCCTGCTGCGTTCTGAGCGTAGCTGGACCGCGTGCTCGACCGCTCGTTCGACCGCACCTGGTCTGCCGCTTGCCGCTCAACAGCTGCTGCGCTACGGAGGAGCACTTCTCCCCGTCTTGCGTGACCAGACGCAGCCGACGCAGCAGGTCGTTCTCCGGGAACAGTCTGGACTCGGATTCAGCGAGAAGGGAGCGAAACACGGGAAGGCCTGAGGAGAGGACGTAGAAAACGCACGGAGAGTCCGACGTTAGCAGCGAGGAGGACGGCACCGCCTCTTAACGCGTTTGCGTCACCTCTCTTCTTTTCCAGTTTAGCCTCCAGCGTCTCCGTGGCGAGGGCGGACCAGTCGTCGTACAGCACGGCTCGCCGCTTCACGGCGCTCATCATGGGGAGCAGGGCCTCCAGCGTGAATCTGTAGCTGCAGAAGGGAACGCAACGCCGAATTTAGGGGCGTCGACAGTAACAGCAACGGAATAACAGACGGCGCAGCGGGAGCCGAGCCATCCACGACGTCCGCTGGCGGCTCCTGAACCAGGATCTTACTTCAGCGTGTAGTTTTCCACGGGGCAGGGGCAGAGGTCGTCGGCGTGGTGAAGACAGACCAGCACGCCCGGGTCGCAGGGGCAGGTGACGGCGGATAGGTAGCAGGCGGTTCTGCACTTCGCACACTGCCGCTCGTCGTCCTGGAGGTGATCGTATTTGGCCTCCTTCCAATGAAACACCCCCTGGAGGCGTGGGGCAGCACAACAACGTGGGCGGAGCCATGATTACGGCCGCTCACGCACGAACGGGCTCAATCAATGACATAGAACGTCCAGATGTGAACGCTGTCCTACCATTTCCTTCACTTTCCGCCTCAGTTCCTCCTCTTGTTGGATCATGGCGACCATGTCCTTGTGGACGGCGGACGCCAGGACCACGTCGAGCGTGTCCGCTTTGGAGGCCATGTTGCACACCATCTCATCGTGGGAGAAGACGTTGTACCGGCGCAGCGTGCGATAGTGATCGACGCACTGCCTGCCGAGAGGCATCTGGAGGCAAAGGAAGGAAAGCAAGGAAAGGAAGGGCGTTTAAGGGCGGCCATGCTGTCGATAAACAAGGAGGGGCTAACATGAGGCTAAGATGAGGCTAAGATGAGGCTAAGATGAAGCTATGATGAGGCTAAGATGAGGCTATAATGAAGCTACGATGAGGCTACTATGAAGCTACGATGAGGCTAAGATGAGGCTATGATGAAGCTAAGATGAAGCTACTATGAAGCTAAGACGAAGCTAAGATGAAGCTACTATGAAGCTACTATGAAGCTACTATGAAGCTAAGATGAAGCTACGATGAAGCTACGATGAAGCCAAGATGAAGCCAACATGAAGCTAAGATGAAGCTAAGACAAAGCTAACATGAAGCTAAGATGAAGCTAACATGAAGCTAAGATGAAGCTACTATGAAGCTAAGATGAAGCGCAGCGTCAGTTAATCGCCACGAGTTCAGATCTTCTTTTGAAATGAAAATATGGGACCGCGACGACAAACCTGAACAACGGCGTGTCTCTGCGAACGGCAGCGTATTTTGAAATGCACCTTTAAAGCGAGTCACCTTATGACCGACATTTGCATAAAACAAACAATGCATGACTAAAATGCCGTCTCAGGTAGGAACGACCAGGTTGGACAGGATTAGAAATGAGACAATAAGAGGGACAGTGATGGTTAGACGGTTTGGAGACGAGGTCAGAGAGACCAGAGTTCGATGGTTTGGACATGTCCAGAGGAGAGACGGGGACTATATCGGTAGAAGGATGCTGAGGATGGAGCTGCCAGGGAACAGGGCTAGAGGACGACCCAGGAGAAGACACACGGACGCAGTGAGGGAGGACGATGCAAAGGACAGGGCGAGGTGGAGAAGGTTGATTTGCCGTGGCGACCGAAAGCCCAAAGCTGCAGCAGTGAAGCCGCGTGAGTAAAGCGTCTCCTACCCAGTCCACGGTGCAGAAGTTGACCGCCTCGGCGAAGTTGAATCCCTGATTGAAGCCGCTGTGGTAGGCTCTGGGAAAGGTGATGACGAACTCGCCGGCGCACTGGTTAGTCCTGTAAATCTAGAGGGACAGCGGCGATGAACGAAGGTTGTCGGCCGTTTGTTCAGGGGAGACGGACGCTCCGGGACACGTACTGGGACGCCGTAGGCCATCAGGGTGTTGGGGTTCATGATGGTGACCAGCTGGTGCAGCAGGTCGGGCTGCGACTCAAACAGCTCCGGGGCCAGCGTCCTCATCACCTCCTCCAGCTGCTCCGCGGCAGAACCCGGCGCGCCGTACCAGGTCTTGGGTTCGCCCCTGGGAGCGAATGAGAGAGAGGGAGAGAGACAAGGGTCAGGTTTGGTGCCGCCGCCGTGCGCCCCCCCCCCCCCCCCCCCCCAGTTGCCCGTACCAGTGCAGGTAGTTGACGGAGTAGCTCCAGTGGTCCTCGATGTGCCAGCAGAAGGAGGAGAAGCACATGCCGACGTAGAGCCACGGCAGCGTCATCCCGCAGATGTCGGCCGTGACGTGAGTCAGCACGGACGGGTTCATCATCGCCAGGTTGTTCAGGTTCCAGCCGCAGCGCAGGTACTCCTACGAGACGGGCGGGGGGGGGCGGAGCCGATGAGCGGAACGCGTTCAGTATCCGATTCACGATCAAACCGCCGATGACGATGAAATCCGGATGATGTCAGAAATAACACGGCGTGATTGACACGGGACAGACGACGGGCCGTAGCAGCAAAGGCACGCCTGAAGAGAACCGCTTCATATAAAAAATAAAAAAGATGCCCGTGTTTCAGACGAGGGAGTACAACCGGCTACGTCGCATTTCCCCTCCGTCTGGGAGCAGAGCAACGGACCGATGGGAGACCCTGAACTCCCAAAGTGTGGAACGCCGAACGTTCCATTCGGCCAGTCGGCTCAGGAAAGACTTCTGGTTGGGCAGTGGACGAGGGCCGCTAACGACGCATCGGCGCCCGCGCTACTGAAGCTAGCAGCGGTGCTAGCGTGGACCGAACAGAACACAAACCCCCCCCATTTTTTATTTTTATTTTTATTTTTGTTTTTCTAATGTTACGTTGCATCAATTGTGTAATTTAGTATTGGTTTTATTTTTATTGTTAATTGTGGATGATTTATGTACGAAGGACTTTCAACGGAAACAAATGCTCCTCTTAGACAGGATGTTTGACGTTATTTGTACTGTAATACATGCTACTGCGTGACTGTACTTGTACTCTAACATTCTATCTAATAAATATATTCACATTCATCATATTCATCATCAACGGCTCCCTGGCCGCGTTTTCGTACCGCCGCCGTACCTCATCGGCAGGCGAGACCTTAAACTTCCCGTTTGGGATGGGGAATCCGCTCCCAAACTCCTTGGAGGCGATGTCCGCCCCGTACTCAACGGTCACGTCCTCCTCGATGGCGCCCACCAAGCGCCAGAACTCCTTCTCCACCAGCTCCGTGGGCACCATCTGCAACGAACAGACGGCGCCCAGAGTCAACGCGCTTGCTCGCGACACAGACGGGCAGAGACATTCCCCCCCCCCCCCCCCGTCCCGACTCACGTGGACCGGCATGTTGAAGTAATCCGATTTGAACGCGTCGGCCATTTGCCCGAACGCACGCAGCGAGTAATCTCTGTACGCTTGTTCAAAGCCGAATGCTTCGTGAGGTCTGCTGCACTCCTGGGGACGAGAAGAAAAGGAAAGCCAATTGGAACGCAGACGGACCCGCCTCGGCCGTTTGCAGCCGGTCCTCACCTGGGCCAGACACTTGGGGCAGCGCCAGTCCCCCTTGGGAACGTCCTGCAGGGGCGGGATCAGGCAGAAAGTGTGGTAGCTGTCGTCGCAGCCGTCGCACAGCAACAGGCGGTCCTCTTCGCCGCCGCTGCCGCACACCAGACACACGACCAGATCCACCTGGGGGACGAAAGCCGGCGTAGTCCCGGTGAGTCGGCGGACGGAAGCAGCGCCGGGAAAAGACGCAAACACAACCTCCGAACCGGTTCTGGAATCACATTCAGAGGCTCAAAATCTAAGTATCCTATCCGACGTCGGGAGGACAGAGGAGACGGAACACGGACGAATGAGGAAGACACAGTGATTAATAATACTTTATTAATCTGTCCCTTGGGGGGCAATTTGGTTTACAGCGGTTTGAACTGCTGCTGGTCGCAGCGTGCGCTTGCGCCCGGGCAATGCGGGTGAAGTGTCTTGCCTAAGGACACAACGACAGTGCACACATGCGCCTGAGCCGGGGATCGAACCGCCAGCCTCTCGGTCGTAGGACGACCCTCTCAACCACTGCGCCACCGCCACCGTCACCCCCTGACTTGAACCGGACTTGGACTGCCGGTGAGGCGCTAAAGTGAAAACAACCCGATATCTGCGCTCCACTTACTGGACTCGGAGGGACGGGAGGGACGAGTTTCTTGCACCGTGACTTGGATTTGTCTGCTTCGATCATCGGCTCTTTGATTTCGACCGGTTCCTGCTTCACTGGAATGGGAAGATCTTTTTCTGCAGAACATCAGGAAAACATTCCAAGCTTAAAAAATACAAAGAACATCAAAGAACATTTCTACGTCTACTTTACACACAATCCAACGCCAAGGCCTTCCCTTCTTTGAATTTATAGCGTAGAAAACACGCAACAGTTGGTTTGTAAACACACCATCATTATCACGTGCATATTAATAATTTGCTTTTAAGTATCTTGACTTCCCCATAAAACGTTCTTTCCATTATAATTACAAATGATGACATAATTCTGTGTATTTTGTAATAATCTCATTACGGTGCTTTTAATGGCCGACAGACACGAGTTAGTCAACAACAACAACAACAACATGTAATTCTGCCTACAAATCAATTACGCAGCTACTCAAAAGGATGGGTGTACCCCCCCCCCCCCCTGACTGTTACCGTGGAAACTACTTGAACTCCTTTTCTCTCCGGGTTGCGGCGCCTGCCCTGGTTCTTGCTTGGCGACAAACGAGCCCATCCTCCGCCTCAGGTTGGGTTTGCTCTCACCGGGCTCGCCTGGTTCCACCTTCACGCCGGCGGCCTGCAGGAGAACAGGAGATGTGAAACCCCACCATTAGGGGGGGGGGGGGGGGGGCGCAGCTCCGTAGCCGCATTTGGGTTCGCGTCCCGCTAGCAGCTCCAGGCGTCGACACGCTACGAGCTTTCCTTCCACGCCTGCAGACGCACGGAGCATCTGCAGCGTTCCCATCAGAGTTGGAGGAATCGTGCTTCGCTAGCTTTGTGCCATTCTTGTCATTTAGTGTCTCATCCCTGACTTCGCAGGACAAATCTGAAGTTAGGTTAATCCATAATAATAATAATAATAATAATGCATTGGTTTTATTTGGCGCTTTCCTGGACACTCGGACGCTTTGTGCATTATTCATTCGCTCCATATTTGGTGGAGGTGAAGCTACTATTGTAGCTAGGGGTAGCCTAGCGCAGCTTGTAGCCGTGTAAATATGGGCAAGCCTCGTTTTGGGTGCATGTGTGCGCGCGTGGCGCCCCCCGAACACACACCCACCTCACACTTCATACGCTTGGCTCTGCGAGCGCCGGGGCTCGTGTCCGCAGTCGGGGTCGGGGTCGGCGGGTCCTGCAGCACCAGTTCCTTGTTCTCCGCGGGGTCCGGACTCTCCGCCGGCTGGACCGGCTTCTGAGCGCCCTGAAAGGAAGTGATGTCACCGATAACGACCACGGCCAACCGGCTTCTGCAACACGGCGTGCGCCCGACCGGGAGTAGCCGGAGGCTCAAACACGACAATCAGTAGGATATTAATAAAGAGGCCGGTTGAAAGACGGCAGCTTTCTGACACAACACAGATTTAAATTCAACATTTAGACGCCAAGAGAAGACAAGAGAAGGCGGCGGTTGCTTTAAATTTGACACCTGAAACAAGGAGCAGAGGAAGGAACGCTCGCTTTACAGATAAAAGGCTCTCGGGGCGGCTTCAGTCCAAACACCGAGCCCGCAAACATCGCGGCAGCGAGCTGGAAACGCGATTCCCCCCCCCCAGCCACGGAGAAACACACGTTTGGCTAATTATCACGGCGACGTACCTTTTCGAGCTCGGGATCGGCCTCCGAACCCGTCAGTTTGGAAGCCGGCTCCGGTGCCTGAGGCGGGAGAGAGAGCGGGCGGTTAAAGAATTTCGGGCGACCCGTCCGATAGGTCACACGGCGCCGATCTATTGACCCCCCCGGGCCGGCGTCTTTACGGCATGTTGTCATTGCTAGCGTGCAGCGGCTATGCGGGGGCTAGACGACGAATCGTAAAAGTCAAAAAGGCCGTTTTAGAAGCCGGAGCGTTCGTCCGTCCCCGGCCTCCTGCCCACGCGCTCACCAGCAGGTTGGCGCCGCTCTGAAACAGATTGTAGGGATAGAGAATCTTCTCGTAATGGCCTCGCAAGTGGGAGCCGACGGCTTTGCCAGGGGCGAAGCCCATTTGGTGCGCAATCCTGGTCCATCTTCTGTCCTGACAGACGATGTCAAACCCCCCCTCGTCGGCTACCAGCTGAAACGACAGTGCGTCGCATTAACGGTCTGGGCTGGTTGGCTGCACGCTCACACGCGCGTTTATATACAAATATAAAGGAGCAGGAACGCCGGTCTTCCGACCTTATTGAGCTTGTACAAATCCAAAATCTTGCGCTCCACGTGAGGAATCTTCAGGGCGCATCCCTGCAAATCCCAAAATTTGGCAATCTGGTCCAAGAAATTGAGTTTGACTCGGGTCTGCGCCTGGAATGAAATGCAAGACACGAACACAGTGAGCTTCAGAGAACCGTAAAGCGAGAAAATGCACCCAGACGAGGAATCCGAAGCGTTCCAATAAAACCAGGAAAGCCACCGGTGGAAAAGATCAAAACAAAAATCACCTTCATGTCCGAACAGACCTCACCCCGACTGCTAATAATAATCATTAAAGGGTTGACTACTGGTCAGAAATGATAACTTCCTGCCTTAATCTGTAGACAGATGACGTTGCTCGTAGTGAACTAATCGTTACACGAACAAGTGAAAACGAGCAGATATAAAATGTCAGACTTAATTCGGTGACTCACCTCCAGCTCATTGAGCCTCTGGATCCGAGGAACAAAGTGAAGTTTGTCCACGTCGCACGCAAACGGAGGACGCCAACCCTGCAAGCACGACAGAGACGCACACGTCGCCAGCCGTTTGTGAAAGTCGACTCGGAACCGGTTTCATTTGATTTCTTTGCTTCCGACGTTCCCCCTTTTTCCCCCCAAACCGCGGATCCACATCTGAAAACTAATTCCGTTCTTCGTGGAAAACGTCCTCAGCTGAAAACACACGCGTTTAGGAGGAAACTCAAGTCACACAACTTTACGTTTGTCGTGTCAAACGCATGTAAATGACGGGCCTGCCCAGCGATGCTTTTACGTTTTTACCATCTCGACACCGAGGCTGCTCATCATGACAGCAACCTTCCACACAAGCAAAAACACAAGCTCTTATCTGAAGTCAGTAGCCATCACCCCCCCTGCTGGGGAACAAAATGGCCAGATGGAAGAACCACTAGCCCAGCTTACCACCAAGCCAACATGGAGGACAAACACCCCCCCCCCCCCCCCCCCCCCCGCCGCTTCAAAGTGCAACAAGTTGCAAGGTGTCGTTTCGGGAATAGAGAGAATTATCCTTTGTACTTCTCGATCCAACGATGAGGCAGAACTCTGTGTCGCCGCATTAAAACAGGGAGCCTGAACGCAACATGGCCCGAGAGACACGCGTTTCCACTTTACTTTGACCGTGAAGGCATCACAGACCGCACTGTGTAATGATGCTCATTTCCAAATAACTCACAATAAGCGTGGACGAGAAGACTTTCGGGACATTTAAGGACAAATAAAAGGACAAATAATTGCTCGTGTCTTTGTTATCATCTTAATCTTCTACGCCGAGGCTTCCTTCCGCATCAGCGCCTGAGCTAAATGATGACAGGTTGCCTGGGAGAGCTAGCTTAGCATTAGCACGCTAAGCTAAGAGGCTCAACGAGCGGACCGACGGGGCTTTGTTGACGCACGGTCACCCGCGGCTACTGGCCCGCTTTCGCTCCGAGCCCCCCGAGCCCCCCACATTTTCGCAAAATACCTCAAAACGCGTCACGAACTCGGCGAGATTTTTTTAAAAAAACCCGCAAACGAGAGCTAGCTAGCTAGCTAGCCGTGGCAGCACAAAGAACGAACGTAGCCGTCCGTCCGCCATGTTGGACAGTCCCTTTAAATCCCGACCGCTCGGTCCATCCGCGGCGGCGGGACGCTCACCGCCGTCGGGAGAACTCACCGGAGGCGGGCGGACTTTGCAGATGCCGTTTTTTTCCGCTATGGGACGGATCTTATTGATGAAAGCGTACGGGTCGCCGAATTCTTCCCAGCTGGGCTCGAAGACCGGGCACTCCGGGGGAGGCTTGAACTCGTCCGGTCGAGGCTCGCTCATCGTTTCGGACCGACCGAGCTCGGACGGGACCGGTTAGAGGGGCGGGGGGGGGGGGGAGAGAAAAAAGTTGGACCGCGTCTCCGGTGGAGGACGGTTAACTCAATCAATCCCGTTCGAGCGCCGTCAGACTCGGTCGTCATCAACACACGAGAGGAGGCTGCTCACGCGCACAAACACACACACACGCACACACACACACACACACATCCATGCACGGCGAGGAGAACGTTCCAAGGCAGCGGGCACGTCCGCCGAAAAAACTAGACACCAAACATTTCCTATTAACGCGTCGGTCATTTGCGAGTTTCCACGAAGTTTGGCGTGAATTAGTATCCGGAGCTGTAGTGTCGAGTTTTATCGGGTTTTATGGCGCAATAAATCAGCTGGAAATAGAACGAAATAAAAATAAAACGATTTAATAATAATGAATGAAACAAGATAAAATGCATCGCGTCATCGCTGCTCGGTTTTAGTAAACGCTGACTGCAGACCCGGTTTGGTCTCATGTTATTTCTGATATGGAATTCGGCCTCCAGGTGTGTTTAAATGTGCAACAGTTGTGGCGCAACCGAAGCCAAGATCTGAAACTGATGAATTAATAAAAATAAAAAAACCTAGACATAATGTAAATCCTTTGGCTTTAGTTTATTCACTATCTGCTAATTAAATGCAGGCCTTTTAATCGGTTTTTATTTACGTATCTCAATTGAATCTGCTTTTATTTACTTGTCCGCCGCTGTAAATAAACGGACTTCGCCTTGCCTGTATCAGGTTTTTATCGATCTTAACTACAGGTGATGATGATTTGACCTTAAACCATAAGACTCAAATGCGAAAATGATCCGAATGTGATCTTTAGTACTGAAATAGGATCGATGATGTGGCTGAGCGATTAGTTTCCTCTCCGGTGTATCCCACAATATTTGTAATCATCACATCAAATCGATTGATTACTAATATTTTCCACTCGGATCAATAGAAGTACATTGCATTATTCCTATTTAGTCTTTAACGCTCGCATTTATAATCCACCAAACAAATTCGAGTTTTGCGGCCTGTTTTGTTTACGCTTGAGCGGATGAATACATTCAGGTGACACCTTCAGGATTGCCGGGACTCATTGTTTAAGATTCTGTGAAGTGTGATTGGATGCTTTATATTATAACGTCTGATGACCGGAATCAGCCTAAAAACCTGGTCCAGGTAATCTGGGCCACTTTAAGGAACCACAGTAAAAAATAAAAAAATAAAAAAAGAATTAAACTGGAATTCCAAAGTGGACATTTAATTTTTGAGTTCTAACAGTGAAATTTAATTATGAGTCTCAAAGTGTTATTCCATTTTGTGCCGCCCGATCAACCACACACCTCAGATTGGGTATCAGAAACCAGGTTCCGATTGGAGACTGTCGGCGTCCATGACGGGCATGACGGATCCAGTTAGGAGGGTTAGGGTTATCTTTAATAATTTTATCTGTTAATTCTTTAAACTACCCGGCAGATTTCCATGGAAGCGTGTGGTAGGGCCACAACGAAACTGCAACCCTTGAATTCCATTGGTTGTAGGGGGGGCAGACAGGGGAACGATCCAAACAATTAGCATGTCATAATCAGGGGGAAATTAAAGCGGCATCTAAAGAAAGCATCAAAGTTCAGAGTGGACACGACGCCTCGCTAAAGACGAGACGCGAGGACGTTTGTCGTACAGAAAAAGGCGGGGCCTTCAACGGAACCCTGAGGACATCCATTCTGACGACAGGAAAATAAATCCAGGAATCTCAGGTTCTTGGATTAAATTAATTCCTACAGCAAACTTGTTGATTGAAGTCTGGAGCTCAGACTGAAGACGGGTGCTAGCATGGCTAATGCTAACCATATTTGAAAGCGCCGTGACGCCGCCGGAGTCGTCGGCGTGTAATGAATGCAGAAAGACGCGCCACAAACGGAACGGGCTGGTTCTCCGCGTTTATTCGCTTCCAAGGCGACGGTGACATTTTGTCCTCCGCGCACGATCAAATAAACGAGCTGAGGAGGAAATAAAAAGGACATGCACCTCGGATTAGCCGCGCCACACGAGAAAAACATTAAACTGGTAAAATTCAGTCATGCTCTAAAACAAAATCTCTAAATATATATATATACAATCTGAGAGCGACAAAGTATTAAATCTCCTGTAAAGTAATCAGAATCGAAAAGCACCGCTTATAAGTACCAAAAATAAATACATGAAGATTACCGACCCGGTCCAACATACTTCAAATGGGAGGAAACGTGGACGGTCGCTGATGTCATAAGGCATGTAGCGCCACCTGGAGGCCGGACCGCCTCCAGGTTTCAGTTTCATGACCAACTGAAAAAATGATTTCACAGCGAACGACAGCGACAAGCATCACCGAAGAGTCGTGCAGGCGGCGGCGGCGGCGGCGGCGGCGGCGGGCCGCTGGGCGGCCTCTTTTGGGATGAAGTCCATCACAGCGAAGCCGAATCCCCGTCGGACGGTCCAAACTGCTGCGACGCTTCATTTCAGGGCGTCTGTTCGCGGCCAATCGCCTCCCTTTGTGGATCAGTTCTCGTGGCGTTTTAGGAAAGTCCAGCTCCCGTCCGCTTCTCTTTTTTTTTTTGCCAAAGATCACTTTTCACGTAGAACGCAGACGCCCGCGTCGCAGCGCTGCGTCGCCATGGAGGTGGCGACCTCCCAGGAGTCGACGACCGGGTCGTAACATTCGATGCTGCTCAGGAGGGAGTTCCCATCGTATCTGGAGAGAGAGGCGAGACGGTCAGCCCTGCGTCCGATTGGTCGACGGCTCCGAGATGCTGCAGCAGCATTCGGGTCCAACCTTTAATCAATCGTTAAACGTCTCTCACCCAGCGATGGCGTACAGTCGTCCCCGGAGGACGGTTGCGCCGACGTAGCACCGCGGGGTGGTCATGCTGGCGACGGTGGCCCAGTAGTCCGTCCGGATGTTGTAGACCTCAACAGAGTCCAGGTGGGAAACGCCATCGAAGCCCCCCACCACGTAGATGTGATCATTGAGCAAAGCCACGCCGGCCCCTGGAAGGACGGACGGAGGTCACCGATGCTCCCGTTAGCCGTTAGCTTTGCCGCGTCCTCTGACCTACCGGACCGCTTGGTGACCATGGGCGTGACGCTGGTCCAGTGGCCGGTGTGGGGGTCGTACCGCTCCACCGAGTTCAGGATGTTGAGCCCATCGTATCCACCTGGGAGGAAACGATCAGGACGACAGGGCTGCTGTGATTGGTCAAGCAGCGCTCTTGTCCAGGCTTACATTTCGAGGTTCACTTTTGCTTTACGTAAAATAGAATTCCTTTATTGACCATTTCCTAACCGATTACATTTATCTCTTTACCCCGAAACCAGCCAATCAGTGATGTTACGCTAAACTAGACGGTTGAACCGAACCAGCCGGCAAGAGTCAAATCTCCACTGTGTGTGTGTGTGTGTGTGTGTGGAAGAGACAAACGCGTTCTACGTCTAATCTCCATGGATTGAAATCATTTTAAATTAAAATGGACAGTTTGTCCATTTTCCAAAAGTCTTTTTTGGAAAATTGGAAAATTGCTAAAATCACCGATTTCAATAATCTGAGATGATATTTTCTAATAAAACACAAATAAATGAGAACCCGAGTGATAATTAAAACGAGAGTGACGTTACCGAGACAGTAAATGAGCCCGCTGGCCACCACCAGGCCGGCTCCTTCTCTGGCCGTCTGCATATCTCCCAGCATGCTCCACTGGTCGATGTTGGGGTCGTAGCGCTCCATGCTGGTGTGCCGCCGACTGCCATCGAAGCCCCCGGCCACATAGATCATGTCTGGAGCAAACACAGGCGTGCAAACTTTACCCGACGCCTTCCTGGCAGAGAGGGAAGCGGGCGAGCCAGTCGGCCCGGAACGCCCCGCCTACCTCCGAGCGTCGTGGCGCCGGCGAGGCCGCGGCGCACGTTCATGGTGGCGACGGTGTACCAAACGCCGTCCTCGTCCGCCGTGTAGTCCAGGCACTCCACGGAGCTGAGCCGGGACCGGCCGTCGTAGCCGCCGATCACGTAAACGCGGTCGTGGAGGGAGACGGTGGCGACGTAGCGCCTTTTCCGTGCGATGTTCTGTTCCGGTCACACACACACACACACACACACACACACACGCGCGCGCGTGATGAAAGGATCACCGGGACGCCCCCTCACGTGTTCCGTACTTACGGGTAGGAAGGTCCATTCCTGTGTTTTGGGATCGTATTTCTCCACGATGTCTATCGGCGACTGCTGGCTGCCGAAGCCGCCGATGACCAGCAGGACTTCTTTGGCGCCTGAAAAAGCCCCAGAAACCGTTCAGCACCGACGTGGAGGACAAAGCAGGTCGTAGCGCCGCCGCCGCCGCCCCCGCCGGACTCCCACCTAGTCTCGCCTGCGTGCGCGGGCCCTGCATCTCGCTCCTCAGCTCCGGCCTCAAGTGGAACTTCTTGGCTTCGTCGACGAGGTCTCGACACGGAAGGCTGCACCGAACGAGGGGCTGAAACGCAACAGGAAACACGCGCTTCGTCGTCAGCACGGAACCCGGAGTCCCGACGCCGGATCCCCCGGCCCGACGCGCGTCGCCCCGACTCACCTCGACGTCGATGACGTCCGTGATGTAGCGCGGCGTCAGCAGCGGCATCCGAACAAACGCCAGCATGTCCGGCAGGCAGGGCTCCCGATCCTTCCGGTTGTGTTTGACCCAGTTCAACACCGATTCGAACACGGGCTCCTCCGAGTCCACCTGCTCGCAGACAGCACGGACACGCCGTGATCGGAGAAAGCAGCGGCGCCCCTGCCGTCGGTGAAGCTCGGAGGATAATTCAGCCGCGGGCGAATTGTACGCGATTCACACGTTTATAAATCACAACAGAGAGGAAGGACCGCGAGGGAACCGATTTAGAACCCTGTAAAACATCGTCCCTTTTCTATCCACGTGGCTGGGATCGGGAATGCCCCCCCCCCCCCGCACACACCTGAATTTCATCGCACTTGATCAGCTTCTCCACTTCCGTCTGGCTGAGCAGCATGAACTCCTCGTGCTGAACCACCTCGGAGAAATGCTTCTGAGAGAAAAGCTCCGCGGCCTGCATCAGCTCCAGGCAATTGTGGGTCTCGGCGAAGTCCCGGATGCCCAGGCAGTTGGAGGGATCGAGCTGACCTTCCAAGAACTCGCAGCACGCCCTTTTCACCCCTGGGGGGGGAACAGACACTCATTTATTCTGATACGAATCATCGACTAAACTTCATTTCAAAAGCAATGGTCGTGAGCTGCATAGCACGTTAGCACGTTAGCATGAAACTCCGTAACCCATAATCCAATTCTGCAGAACCCCCATTTACATTTTTTTTTTTTTTTTACATCATCTCCTACAGCCAAACAGAAACACATTTTTTTGGATATTAGAGATTTCATTTCTCACACTTCAATAGAAACACTCGTCAATTAAAGGTCGCGACTTTCTAAACGCCTCACAGATTTCAAGACGAGCCGCCGACCTTCGGTTCCATCGCGGCAAACTGA
Organism: Brachionichthys hirsutus; assembly: GCF_040956055.1. NCBI lineage: Eukaryota > Metazoa > Chordata > Actinopteri > Lophiiformes > Brachionichthyidae > Brachionichthys > Brachionichthys hirsutus. The sequence continues at coordinate 15,824,525 of NC_090898.1, forward strand.
AAGGCCGCCGGCCCGGCCCCAAACCCACCTTTGAGCTGCAGCAGGCAGGCGGCAGGGAGCAGCTCTTGGACGTTCTCCACGGTGACCAACACCGTCTCTGTGTAGACAAAGTCCAACAGGATCTCCATCGTAGCTGCCGTGAGTCCCTGGATGTCCACGAAAGACTTCCCCTTCTCTGCAAGCTGCAGGGCCCCAAAACAGAGGCGTCAGTATCGCACCATCATCATCATCATAGTGATAAAACAAATCCGTTCTCACGCCGACACCCTCACGCTTACCTCACTGGTGAACATGGCACAAAAGTAGTCGCTGCAGGCGGCCAAGACAATCCGGTGAGCTGGGAAATCCGCGCTCTCCACCCTCAGGGTGATGTCACAGAGCGTGTTGCTCTTGCGAAGAGCGTTCATGGCGTTGAGGATGGACTTGGCATGGGAGTTGGTCATGACGTCCTTGGGGGCCATGTTGACCAGGGGATCTCCCGAGGGTCTCAGACTGCTCCAGGAATCTGAAGCAGAAACAAAAGTCACCTTCGACTGCACTGATGAAACACTTAACATGCGATTAATAAAACCCATCTGGATGAGATCCAAATATATGGAGCTATGAAACAAAACCGGAGGAGGAAGAATCATGCGTTTAAAAAAGAAACCCCTCGACCCGGAAGAAGAAGTCTTGCAATCTGTGAGGAAAGCTTGGGCATAATTTGATTTTCAAAAAAAAAAATAAAAAACAATCAAGCAGACCACAAACATCACAAAGGTTGGTTAGAGAAATCCTGGAACGTTCTCGGCCGCCGCGGCCACCCGACCGGAATCCCACTGGAAATCTCTGGTGGGATTTAAGGAAGATGGAGGGATGGGATTCAGGAACCAGAATGTGGAGGCTGGCCGTAAATCACGCTCACAGCAGAGTGAAAATAAAATCTGCAACGCTTGAATCAACCTCCACTGGAGTTGTCAAGAAAAAAGTTATCTTTTTTTGTGGTTGACTGAAATAAGGGGGGCAGAATAATTGGCCTCACCTATAAACACAGTTTGGTGGCATTCATTTAAACTCTACTTTAGAAACAAATATTTAAAAGAGTCAGAGCTGCTGTTCAAATTTAATTGAAAGCATACTAAAACCCGACCGACGGGGCCTTTCCTCCAGTAATATCACTTCACTGCCATCGGGTCTAGTTGAATTCTAATTAAATATAATCCATGCCTTTTAGTCTAAATTAGTAGCACTCTTAATGGAACTCACCGTTAAAGGATTTGAATACTTTTTCCACCACTGGGAGGCAATAACTATAGCTACACATTAGCGAGCTGCAGGCTAAAGCTAACGCTACGCAACTAGGAAAACACACAGCCAGCGGGAGGAGAGCGCCGGTAGCCGGAGAAGGACGACACACGAAGCGGACACACACAGAACAAAACCGGCAAGGCGATTCGCGTGATACCTGTCGCAGCAGTAAGGCTGCTCCACAACGTTTAGCTAACTAGCTTAACGCGAGAAGCATCAAAGTCCCCCGTCGCTGTCAGCAACACTGTCTGGAGAAAGCTACTGAACTACAAAGTCCATGGCGACCTCTGTTAGCTCACACCGCGGACATTTAAAGTGATGCCCGAAATGTCTAAACGCTTTCATCACAGCGCTGTCCGTAGAAATAAAACAGACTCCACAGAACGGACGTAAACAGACCATTAAATACGTGCACGCTTCGGCATGCTAATTTACGCTGCTACTATGGCCACGCTATGACCCGCCCTACTCTGCGTCTGATTGGTTCGGCATTTAGACGCACGCGCGAGCTACTGTGACGAACCATAGAGACTGTGTGACGGGCAGCTAATACAAAACGTAACTTATCGTAACCCTTGGTTACTATGTTGCTTCTTTTACTGTAAACGAACTGAAAGCTAGATGAAATTTACTAATTCGATTAAATTGCCACAATAGCAAAAAAAACATCGTCTTACTCATAGTGAACCAATGAGTAACGGAGTAAGGAAGAACGTGGCGTGGGCATAGTAGGGTATGAAATTCGCCTACAGGAATGCGGGCGCGCAAACGAGAATTCTTCCGCGCGGCCCCGCTAGTCCGCGCGCTCAGCGGCGATTGGAATAGTAAATTATTTTATAACATTAAAAATAGTCTGGCCTGACTAACAACTAATTATTTCACGCTACATGAACCCGAAAACGAATATTAAATCTTAAAAAAAAAACATTTATCTCTTTTTCAGCCTGAAAAAAACAGGGGAGGAGTGGGAGGAGCCCATGACGTGTTTCCGCTCAGAGCAGGCCGTCAGAGGTAACGCGGTGATCAATGCCGCCGTACTGACGGAATAGTACTACAGAATAGTAGCGGAACTGCCAACTACTACAGGACACAGTTGGACTACAAGTTTTTTTTTAATCTCTTGGGGGGCCTCGATTGTCCATAATTGAGGAAGAAGAAGAAGGAGTGGCAGCTGGACTGTCCGCAATGGAAGCCGAGTTTCGGGAAATCGATGAAAACGGGAGTTGGAACGCCGTTTATCAGGTAGGACGTCTCGGAAAATCAAGGTGAAAAGGAACACTTGGTTTAGCCGCACCGCGATACCCGATGCTAAAAGAGTAGTAGCAGCGAAGCTGAAGTCAGAAGCTCCGCTTCGGTCGGCCTGCTTCGACTAATCCGATGATCGATGCGTCTGCCCGGGGCTGAAGCAAAGAGAAACGACCCGACACCGAGTTGAGTTCTGATCGGTACCATGGAGAAGATGGAGAAAAATAATAAAGTTTCGTAGAAAAAAAAAAACTACAACTACGTAATATAAGGAAGCTAGCATGTCGAGTTAGCAAGAAATGCTACGGACAAAAATACTTGTTACCATGACCGGAGTCGCTGTAAAACTATAAAATAGAATTTAAAAAAAGTTAATGTCTGTGATTATTATTATTATTATTATTATTATTATAGACAATGTTATAACATCTTCCCATCATGTTAATATCAGGGGGATAAAACGTTTTTCGTTAAACTTTTTTTTAGGTGGTTTGAAAACTTAAATTCTTCTCATTTCGAGAAAAACAATCAACTTTAGGCTCTTTGTCCAGAGCATAACTTCAAAACTATTTAGGACACATCAAACATTTGCTGGAAACTGTGTTTTTTTTTTGACTATTTAGACGTTCTCAAAATCATCTCAATTCCATTTCATGCTTTTCCTGAAGGTGTGCAGGCTTTCGATTCGATCTTTGATTATCTTCAAAAGCTCTGGATCGATAGATCCAAAAGAATCCGCCGTCACTGAAAGTGTGTTTTTTTGTGAATAACTTCTAAACTAATAATGACATGAATGTGAATCCAGTTGCTAAAGATTTGTTTTCATGGTTAAGGAATATAAAAAAAAAAAAAACAATGTCATTTTTTCTAATCTACAAATATTGAGAAAATAAATGTCTTATTATTTTTGGTGTAAATCACAATATGGGGGCGGAGGTCAGCTGGTTGGGCCTTGGGTTGGGAACCGGAGAGAGCCACCGGTTCATGTCCCAGCTCAGCCGAGGTGCCCTTGAGCAAGGCACCGCCCCCCCCAACGGCTCCAGATGACAATAAAAGCTTTCTTCTTCTTCCTGCAACCATAACAACACAAATGATCATTATAATGAAAAAAAAACACACACATTTCCATGGCAACAGCTCCTTCCTTATTGCCTGACGACGTCACCGTTTTCTTCCTGCAGGAGGTCCGGCAGCAGTCGTGTGAACTTCCATGTCAGGTGGCCAAACTACCTGAGAACAAGAGTCTGAATCGATACAGAGATGTTAGCCCTTGTGAGTGACCTTTATTTCATTCGTTTTGACGCTGAGGTCGTCTTTTGTTATTTAAAGTATTGACGACCAGCCAAACGTCTCCCTTTAGTCGACCACAGCAGGATCCGCCTGCAGCTGGGGGCCAACGACTACATCAACGCCAGCCTGATGGCGGTGGAGGAGGCGCAGAGGAAGTACATTCTAACTCAGGTGAGCGGGGTGAGGGGGCCCCTCCTTCACGCTGTGTCATCGGAGAGGAAGTGGGTGGGGCTACAGGTGGAGGTGCGACCTGGTGTCTGTCGTGCGTCCATCCCGTTTACACCCCAGTCACCGCCTTCTTCTTCTTTGGTGTGTATTTGTACTGTGATGATAGAATGAAGACAGTAAATAAGAGAATAAGCTCCACCCATCCATCATCCCATCCATCCATCATCCCATCCATCCATCCTTCCACCCATCCATCCATCATCCCATCCATCCATCCATCCTCCCATCCATCCATCATCCCATCCATCCATCCATCCATCCTCCCATCCCTCCATCCTCCCTCCCATCCATCCATCCACCCATCCCTCCATCCCCCCATCCATCCTTCCACCCATCCATCTTTCCTTCCATCCATCCTTCCTTCCATCCATCCTCCCATCCATTAATCCTTCCTTCCTCCCATCCTGTTTTCAGGGACCCCTTCCAAACACGTGTGGAGACTTCTGGGAGATGGTTTGGGAGCAGAGGAGCCGCGGCGTCGTGATGCTGAACAGAGTCATCGAGAAAGGATGTGTAAGCAGCGCGTTGGATCGGCGCCGCCTGGCTCCAGTCAGCGGATTCCGGTTGGGTGGGTTGATGTGTGTGTGTGTGTGTGTGTGTGTGTGACCTTTCAGATTAAGTGCGCCCAGTACTGGCCTCACCGAGGGGAGAAAGACATGTTCTTCAAAGACACCGACCTCCGGCTCACGCTGGTGTCGGAGGACATCGAGTCTTGCTACACGGTCCGTCAGCTGGCGCTGGACAACCTGTCCGTGAGTGTCTCGCCGCTCCGACCTGTCAGCGAGGGCGTGGTCGGGCTCTGAACCCTCTGAACCTCCTCCACAGACTCAAGAGACTCGGCAGATTCTACATTTCCACTACACCACCTGGCCCGACTTCGGGGTCCCGGAGTCTCCCGCCTCCTTCCTTAACTTCCTCTTCAAGGTGCGAGAGTCGGGGTGCCTGAGTGCGGACCAGGGACCGGTGGTGGTGCACTGCAGCGCCGGCATCGGGCGCTCGGGGACATTTTGTCTGGTGGACACCTGCCTCTTACTGGTACGTGTGCGCTCGGTGGCGCCCCCGCGGGTTTGGCGACGTGTCCCGGGACGTTCCTCCGCTGCTGAGCGTTTCCCGCTGTCGCCCGCAGCTGTCCATCCGCGAGCAGCCGTCATCGGTGCGGATCCGCGAGGTGCTGCTGGAGATGCGGCGCCACCGAATGGGCTTGATCCAGACGGCCGATCAGCTCCGCTTCTCCTACCTCGCCATCATCGAAGGCGCCAACTACATCAAAGGAGACGCGTCGCTGCAGGTGAGTCCTTTCCGTCCCGCCGGCGCCTCGTCTTTAAATCACCTTTAAACCAATTCTTTATTTCTTTACATACTCAAATGGATTTATTTTTTTTGTGTGTTTTACCGACAAAAGGAGTCGTGGAAAGAGCTCTCTAGCGAGGAGGACGACCCTCCCGAGTTTGCGCCTCCTCCTCTTCCTCCTCCCAGAGAACCGTACGGTAGCGAGGAAACGCCGTCTTTCTTCCCAGACAACGACGAGATCATCCAACAGATGCAGATCCGCAGTCTGAGGTAACGTCCGCGTTCCATCGAATGAACATGAGCGTAAACTTCCTGTCTGGCAGAGAGCGGCGCATCCTTCGATGGACTCGCTCTATGAACTCCCGTCCGTCGTTGCCCCCGGCGACGCTTGTACACGAGACAGTCCGTATCCGTGAACTTGAACCTGTTTTTCGCTTCTTCTTCTTCAGAACCTCTCCCGCCTCTGGGCTGCGACAGAGGAGCATCGGCGCCCGCCAGCCTCCAGCCGATGCCGGTCGGCTGGGAATTCAAGACGCTACTCCCGACGCTCCAGCTGAATCCCAGCAGCGGAAGGAGAGCGAGGAGCGGGAGTCACGGAGGGAGAGCGAGGAGTGGGAGTCACGGAGGGAGAGCGAGGAGCGGGAGTCACGGAGGGAGAGCGAGGAACGGGAGTCACGGAGGGAGAACGGGGAGCGAGAGTCACGGAAGGAGAGCGAGGAGCGGGAGTCACGGAGGGAGAGCGAGGAGCGGGAGTCACGGAGGGAGAGCGAGGAACGGGAGTCACGGAGGGAGAGCGAGGAGCGGGAGTCACGGAGGGAGAATGAGGAGCGAGAGTCACGGAAGGAGAGCGAGGACCGGGAGTCACGGAGGGAGAGCGAGGACCGGGAGTCACGGAGGGAGAGCGAGGAGCGGGAGTCACGGAGGGCGAGCGAGGAGCGGGAGTCACGGAGGGAGAGCGAGGAGCGGGAGTCACGGAGGGCGAGCGAGGAGCGGGAGTCATGGAGGGCGAGCGAGGAGCGGGAGTCACGGAGGGCGAGCGAGGAGCGGGAGTCACGGAAGGAGAGCGAGGAGCGGGAGTCATGGAGGGCGAGCGAGGAGCGGGAGTCACGGAGGGCGAGCGAGGAGCGGGAGTCATGGAGGGCGAGCGAGGAGCGGGAGTCACGGAGGGCGAGCGAGGAGCGGGAGTCACGGAAGGAGAGCGAGGAGCGGGAGTCATGGAGGGCGAGCGGGTCTCCTCTGCTGGCCAACGTGTTCCTCGGCACGGCGCTGGCCGTCGGCGCTTACGTCTGCTATCGAGCCTGTTTCCACTGATGTCCGACCTTCCTCCTCCTCTTCCTCCTCTTCCTCTTCCTCCTGCTCTTCATCCTCCTCTTCCTCCGCCAACAGCTCTTCCTCTTTTCTCACTCGTCTGACCAGCCGGCCCGCTTTGACCCGGTTCGGACTTCAGCAGAACCGACTTACGAGTGCAGCGTGAGGGATGGGCGGGACGGGCGTCGCCGGCCGGCCAGTCCCCGCCCCCCCAACGGTCGTTCAGGATGATGTCACGGCTGCCGTGAGGGAGAACGGTTCGCTTTGGCTCCGTGGACCAGGAGCAACGGGACGTTTTTAAAACAGACCGGCTGAAGACGCCTCGTTTTCGTCCTTCCTGGTTAACAATGACGTTGAAACATCGAAAGGGAAGAGATGCATGCTGGGAGTGGGAGTACGTTCTCACCAGCGGCCTGCGTGGGCGGGCCTTAGTTGAGTTGCGTGTGTGTGTGTGTGTGTACCAAAAAATCAAACACCAGCATCAGGATGAATGAAAGCCGCCGTGTGACGTCACGGCGCCGTTTTTTGTTAGCGCGCCGCGTTTGTGGGCCGCCAGGTTTGTGCTGAGGAGAGATTAGCCGGGCTGCTAGCTTTCAGTTAGCTTCGACCTTCCTTTAGAACGTATAATTTCCTCCCCAAGAACACACTCTTATTTTTTTACATATTAAATAAGCTGGTCCTCAAATAACGACGGAGTTACGTCCCGAAGACCCCGTCGCTACCGCCGTTCGTTAGCAACGCGATTATATTCCATTTGAACTGTACACAGGTAGCTACTCGCTCGTAACTCCGCAGACAGAGCATTCCGAATATTTTACAATTTCCGAAAGCCCGATGTAACTCCGAGTTCGTCGTTAAGCGAGGACCAGCTGCAGCTAAAATAAGGTTTCAGCGCGCCGCGTTTTTTCTGTTCCGCTTTACGAGGCGTTCCGTCGTTTCTCTGTTCTTCTATACGGAGCTCAAATTCATGTATTTTTTTAATTTACATTTTTTACATTTGTTTTTCTTTTTTGAATAAAAAAAAAAGAGTCTACTGTTGATTTGTTCTGGCGTCTTTATTCTCAATCTTCTGAACGGTTGCCATGGTAATGAAAGGTCACACGTTGCTGTTCATATTTTCAAAATGAACAGAAACGCTTATTTTGATTTTTTTTTTTCTATTTCCATGGATGCAATTAAAATTTAGGCTCAACCGATGAGTGGGTGAGATTATTTTATAGAATAAAAAATTGTTTTCTTCTAAATTATAGGATTTTCAAGAAAATAATTTTAGGTAACGGGCATTTCATTGTCTTTGCTGACACGAAGAATACAGTTGAGTCGCGTGTAATGAAAACATCTGAAAAACACAAAATGCTTTTCAAAACAGCTTAAAAATGTCATAAAAAAAAAAAAAAAGACAAAAAGTTAGACATGAAGCAAGAACAGATCTACATTTTTAAATAAGGTTATTGTTAAAACACTCCTTAATCCAGTAAAACACTCCTTAATCCAGTGATGCAACGGAATCTGCAGCAGATCAAAAGCCACTTCTTCCGGGTGCAACACCCCAACGTCACACCCAGGAGGCGCTGTGAGACCGCTGCCTCTGCCTTTTAAGGACTTTTCTCGTTAACCTTGGTTCCCATCTTCTGCCTGAATTATCTTAAGTGGAATCAGGCGTGTGGGACAAACACGCCGGATATAATTTAACGACTTCTACTTTGTAATTCTCTTTAAATTCTTTACAGATTAATAAATATTTATTGAGAGAGAGCGAGAGAGAGAGAGAGTTGTCCACATTGTTCCAGTGGACAAAGCCAAAGACCGAGTGATGAAATGTTGTAATAAAACGAGGTGTTTCACTCGAGTGAATTCCACGCGTGGCGTGGCGTGATTTGCAACACTTGGCCGGGACTTCCTGTTTGAGTAACAGGAGGCAGGCACCGGTACGTGCTGTACAGGAATGCGGCTCGAACACAGTGAGTAATAGTGCTCGCAACCGCCGTCCTCTGATGACGTCAGCGCCAGCGGGGCAAGAGGGAACACGCCGCCCTCGCCGACGAGGAAAAACTACAATCAAGGTGCGACCGGAAGTCGTTTTTAAAGCTGCAGCCGTGCCTGCTGGAACTACAGAGGTGTTATTATTCACGGCCTGTGGTGAACTTCAATGAATCTGAGCTTTAAAAAAAAGAAAGAAAAATAAATAAATATTTGTTGTTACAATTCAAGTTAGATCAAATAAAAGAAAAAGATAGCGTCGCCCTCGGTGACCTCCTTGCTCGGCCTAATTATGCACACGCTGACTCCACAGCCACCATCGACCCCCCCCCCCCCCCAAAAAAAAGCACTATCTGCCCTGCTTTGCTGACTCTTTCAAGCGTGTGTCCTCGGGTTTAGTTATTAACCTGGAACTTCCCAATAGCTGGCCAGCTGTGGGAGTGGGCGTGGCCAGCTTCGGCTGGAACCGAACCTTCTGCAGCCCTGCAGATCATCCCCCCCCCCCCCCCGCCCCTGCGGAGTGGAGCGTGGATCAGGAAATTCCAGAACGCAAGGAGAGTCAGGTCTTACCGAGTGCGTCTGACTCAGAGTCACGTCACGCAACAGCGCCGCACAATGGAGGGCCGATACCAGGAAGTGACGGCGCGCTGGCAGGTGTGCCCGTGTCTGTCCTCGGCCTTATCGTGTGTCAAATGTCCAAAAGGGTTGACCGGGAAGACGGGGACAGCGGGGACAAATGCTTTCGTTATGATGCCGTTGATTTGGTTGGTACGACCGCAGCGCAGAACTTTCTGAGGCGAGAGAATTAGCATCCCTCTAATTTACACACGGTTAGCATAGCTTAGCATCGAGTCTGGCTCGATCCGGCTCCGTCCAAAGGTGATCAAATCCTTGAGCTGACGGCCGAGGGCGTAACGACAGGAAGTGTCGCTGGGAGTCGCGTGGAAAGAAGTCCAGCTGTTCTTTTTAAACGTTTAAAGGGATTTCTTCTGCTCCTACCCGACGTTCGCCCTCTCGACCTTTGAGGCTCAAAGAGGCTAAATATTTCACGTTAAAGAAGGCCGACGTCGTGCCGTGTGTTGAGGTGAAACTTTGTCTGCTCTTGTTTCCTGTCCCGTTAATCATTTGCAGGCCGCTCCGGGTTTATCTCGTGACCCTTCGGACGGGCTGACCTCCGGGCTGTGAACAACTGGACGACACGAGCGGGTCAAAGTAGCTTCGTCTCAAACGATCGGCCGTCTCATGATAGTGATGACACATGGGGGGGGGTCACGCTGCTTTCTGCGTCGTTCGAATGCACGTTGCAGGTCCCGGACTTCGGGTTTATCTGTTTTTTTTTTACAGAACTGATTGTAGCGATCTCAAACATTTGAGTTTCTCTCGGCGTGAGGAAAGCAAACGTCAGATCCGTCTCTCCGCTCTTCGGTCACGGCGCTGCGTCGTTGTTTGTTGTCAAATGGCAGCGTCTTCGTCAGAGGCTACGTCTGTTGAGACATTCGCCCGTGAGCATTTCCTCTTCCTCTTCCTGTCCCTGGCTGCTGCTGCTGGAGGATCAACCGTCATCACCCCCCCCCCCCCCACCCGAGTGAACGCATGTAGGTCACAGCATCAGCGCCCGGAGGCTGGAGGTGGTGTTTCCCCGTCTCCGCATCCGATGACGTACGCTGGGTACGCGGTCCTGATGTAAACAAAGCGGCTGACCTGCACGCCCAAACCCAGAGACGTGACCGCCGCCGTCTTTACCTTTTCGTGTACAGCGGCGCTCTCTGCGTGTTTACCGAAGCGATTCGGGCGCTCGCAAAACCAGGAACGAGGCGAAAGGTGAGAAAGGTAAAGATGGTGGCGTCGTTCATCTCACGTTGGTTGGACGGATGTCTTCACGTGTCCGCGGCTGCCGCCATCAGCGTCGCGCCCGTCTTCCTGTTGAGCAATCTGTACATCTGTGACGCGCCACGGACTCGGAGCAGGCCTCCGAGATCTCACGAGCTCAGACCCGAGGAATTACCGAACATCCGACTGATCGATGTTGCAACAACTCATCGATTAAAAAAACAAAACCTTTTTTTTTTTATTATTATTATTATTATTATATTCTCCTCCGGGCTGTCTTTCATGTCGGTACGAGATGATAAGATAAGAACCTTCGCACAGGTTTAGAGTGTGAAATGTTTGGTTTTCTTCAGGGTGGAATTAAAAACAGTGAAAGTTGCTATATTGCTTAAAATGAGCCTTTCGAACAGAGAATTTCCAACATTTGAAACTTGCAGTGCACACCCTTCCTGTCACTTGTGTGTGCGTAATGTTTAGTGCCATTGCTTGTTTTTCAAGGCCTGTGTGAGGAAGAAAGAAAAAAGGATGAACGTTTGTCGCAGTAATCTAGGAAAGTTTCAGAGGGGAGCTTTGAGGAATGGAGCAACGGGCTGAACTTTCATGTCGACAAAACTCCTTTGGACAGCTTCCCTTTTTTAAGTTGTGCATTAGTGACCTACAGAAGACACCAGCGAGGCCTGCATGGAGGCGCCGGGGTGATGTACCGCATGACGCGTGCCAAGCCCAAAGTGCCAACACGTACTTCTTTAATAAAAATGATTTGTAAATGATCTGCTTTTGCAGTATTTAAACATCACGAAGAACAAAAAAAAGAAGAATCAACTTCATCCAAGAGGCGTCTTCAGTTCTGAGAGACTGGTAGAGAGTTTAAATACTGATGGAGCAGGAAACAAAGAAGGGACCGAAACCACCAAGGCAATCAGACTTCCCCCCGGAGAATTAGCATTTCCTTTCGGAATGCTAATACTCACTGGCAGTCAGACTGAAGTCATTAGCATCCATAAGGTGAAGGGTTGTTGCTCCCCCCCCCCCCCCCCCCTCAGGTGGGCTGCTATGCAGAGATGCATTCAGGTGTGGCTGGGATTTGCGGAGAGAGGTCGATACTGCATTGTCTAACAACATTTCAGTACCAAGTGCCTTAGTTGACCCTTAAATGTAATAGTGCAGATAAGTCAGTGTTGTGACACACGAAACTTACAGGCATGAAGAAGAAGCAGCAGTTTAGTGTCTCAGGTCGCTGACCCCTGACATACCGTCTTTTATTTAGCGGTGGAAAGTAACGTAGCATTGAATCCCTCAACCAAACAGCTACAGGAGGTCATGTGATCACTCATTGTTTTTATTTATCTTGCCTCCAAGATAAGATAAGAACTGCCAATGGTAATCATGCATCATGGTAAACAGTCGGTTTGGACAAACCAGGACCTCCAACGTTACCACTGGTGTTCCTCAGGGCTCTGTTTTTGGTCTTCTCCTCTTTATCATCTACAACCAATCATACGGTGACCTTGAGTGCCCCGAGTGGCCTCCATAAATAAATTGTATTGTAACAGGTGAAGGCGACACGACCGGGGTGTCCTGATGAATTTATAACTTTTTGTTAGCGAGAATATTTCCAAAACGGCTTCACACTGAATTTTTCTTAGATTCTAAATGGTGTAGAAACCAAGAGGAAAATGAACGTTTAATTCACGTATCTGCGTGCATTGACCGACTATTGAAGGATGTAATAAGAAAAGACCTGTTGATGCCAAACGGATGAACTTTTCCGTCTCCAGATGAACTCTCCTCATGAGGTTTTTTCTCTAATTAGTAAAGTAACGCTTCTTTTGCAACGATGGCCCGGTGTTACACAAGATAAGGGCAGTGGCACTTGCTGTGTAGTGACCACAAGTTACTTCTGCTCTTCAGTTTTGTGTTGTCACCGTAATCCATGGCAGAATAGCAGAAGTGAACAGAGATGTTGAAATCTTGGTCCACCTCAAGACGGATCATGTTCTGGTCCGTTTACCGTAGCTCAGGCGGTCTGGCTTCCCGTTACAGCGGCCCGGATATCCGGCCTGCCTTTCACTTTGGGAGAGAATTGTGTTATTGTAACTGTATTTAAAATATATATTTTTATGTGTCAGGATAAAAATTAGAAAACAGTTGCTATTTGGAATATTTTGCAATTTAGGGGTCCAGATATCTTTTTGGCCGAAATAATTTTTATCCACCTCTTACAAATTTGAAGAAATTATAAACCAGAAGGAAGAAACAGCAAAACTTCTCTCAGCGGAATCAGAGTCGACTTCTGGTCTGCTGTCAGTCTCTAGAAAGGTACTAGGAGTGTTTTTGACGTTGAAATCAGTGAAATAAGAAAGATAATTGATAATCTGAGCTTTTGAGCACCATATCAGGGCCATATAAGTGACATATTCCAGAGCGTATGTCTTCAAATGTTCTGTCTGGTGAAAATCTAAAAATATTCATATCTGAGAATTAATGTGAAATTGGCAAATATTTAAACATTTCCTTAAAAAAGGACTAAAATGATAGGTATATTCTCATTTAACGAGGTCCTGCTGGACAGACACCCCGAACCAAAGCCAAATGAAATTTAAAACCCTAAAAACGGTGCATTATTTTGGATTAATTCAGGAAAACGCCATCCAATGCGATGAAGTAAAACTCTTTGAGGAACAAATAGCTGCCCATTTGTGTCGGGAAAAACACTGACATGACTCATAAGTAAAAAAGAAAAAGACATTTCTCAACCACCGGCACAGAGCGTACATTAGGATGACAGGTGTGTGTGTGTGTGTGTGTGTGTGTGTGTTTTATCAGCGGAGTTTTTAGGTCTGTAGAGGGGCAGTGATGCAATCAGGACTTTACGGACAGACGCTGCCCATTGACGGTAAAATGTGGAAGAGGGTTGGGCTTAAACTTTCAGGAATAGGGGTCATCCTGCATGGGAATTCCCCCCCCCCGTCACGATCTGTATCTGAGTCGGGACTCTTGGAAGGAAAGGAGGGAACGCTGGAGAAAGAATGTCGACAATGTTGGAATGAAACTGTGCCAAACGCTGAAATGGAGCGCAGGGATCTGTCGGAAGTTGAATCGCTCACACGTGATTATTTAACGCTTTGTTTGGGCTAATTTTTCCTCCGGAGCCGGAGAGAATAAAAGGTCTGCGTTAAATGCGGGCGCGGCATTCTTCAAGCGGCGATGTGTGGGAAAGGGAGGATGTTGCACAACAGTTAAAAGTTAAACAGTTCCATCACCGAGTGTGTTGAAACATCCACTATATTTAAAATGTCATCTCTCAAAATACATCTTTACCTCCAGCAAGGAGGCCGCGTTTCATCCAGCTGGCGTCCGCCTCCCTCCAGATCATCGCCTTGATCCGGAATGCCTTGAAAGGCCGCTTCAGGATCGAGAGATAGGGGAGAGTACAAGACTTCGTAAGAGTCTGATCCAGATCCGAGCAACTTCCCAGGACTGAAACCGTTCCGATTCAATCAGGTGTCAAATTTGAATTTATCTTCAAAAGTTACTGATCTGGAAGAAAAACAAAACACCTGGTTAATAAGAATAATGTTAATCCGAAGGCCGTGCGGGCTTTAGTGGTCAAACTGTTCAGGGACTGGATCTTCAGGACGAAGCCGAGCTGGCCGGATAATAAAGGTGTTTATAAAGGAGTTGGAAAAACGTTCTCCACCCTGAAGGGTCTCGGATCCCATCCCGATCCCACCAGGCCCGTCTCCAGAAAACGTCTCGACAGCTTTTATGTTGCACACACACAAAAGCGGCCTCGTAAATTCCACTGTCGTCCCACCATTGTCACACGGCCTCACCTCCCGTGTCTCACCGTGTCTCACCTCCCGTGTCTCACCTCCCGTGTCTCACCGTGTCTCACCGTGTCTCACCTCCCGTGTCTCACCTCCCGTGTCTCACCTCCCGTGTCTCACCTCCCGTGTCTCGCCTCCCGTGTCTCACCTCCCGTGTCTCACCTCCCGTGTCTCGCCTCCCGTGTCTCACCGTGTCTCACCTCCCGTGTCTCTCCTCCCGCGTCTCTCCTCCTGTGTCTCTCCTCCCGTGTCTCACCGTGTCTCACCTCCCGTGTCTCACCTCCCGTGTCTCACCTCCCGTGTCTCACCTCCCGTGTCTCACCTGCCGTGTCTCACCTCCCGTGTTTCACCTCATATGCCTCTCCTCCCGTGTCTCCCCTCTCCATTTTGGAGTGCTTGCCACTCCAAAATGGAGCCCTGCTGCCAGGAGCCCAGGATGCCCTGCTGGAGCCCAGGAGCCCTGCTGCCGCTGGCGGCGTGAGGGCTAGTTGCTGATTAATTTCCGTGCCGACCTTGACCCCCTCGCCGGGCCAGTGGACCCAGCAGACTGTTGACAGAGTGCTGGAGATAAAGCTGAGCTCTGCCTGCGGGGCGACCAGCTCTCTTTTTGCTGCTCTCAGCGATATCGTTTCTGTACAAACGGACCCGAGTCACGATTGTGGGGACTTCTGTGTCAAATCAATGCGTAAACAGAAGAATCGAACTGCAGGTTGATAAATAACGGTTGGGGGGGGGTTATGCTTCGGGTCGGTCAGAAATGATTTTGATTTCATTCTCTCACCTCGCTTTTTAGTTGGAAGAATCAGTCCACAGTTTAAATTCCCATTCCTGTCGCCTGTGCAGGAATTTCCTGCTATTTTTAGTTTTTTTTGGGGGGGGGGGGCAGAAGAATATGGCGTGAAGATTCCAACCCATTCCTGTATGTCGCTGGTGATAAAACACCTTTATGAAACTCGTTCTGTGTCAAAAAGGGAGTTACTTTGAATATAAATATAAATACACGCACACACAACCTCACTGCTGTGTGTGTGAATTTACACCAGCCATGTCTGTCTGTCTGTCTGTCTGTCCGTCTGTGCCTCCACCCGCTTCAAAAAAAAAAAAAAAGGACAGAAAAGAAGAAATTACCACTCAGATTGTTAAACAAAAGTATAAATCTGTTTAATTCCATAAAATATCAGGTACAATTACAGCGTTCCTCCTCTTAATATTAAATAATTAGACTTATTTCATCCATTGCCAGGACTATTACGAACACTTGCATCATTCCACTGCAGCACAAACTCTCCCCTTTGCAGCCATTTCTCCAGACACGCAAAATGAACAGATTCACACTCTCACGCATGGAAAACGTGCACGGAACTACACTGCATACACACAAAATGACATCAGAGCACGAAGCTGCGTGAAGAACCGTGAAAGATTGCGCGGTCCGTGCGCCCATGCCCTGTCCAAAGCGTCCTTGTAAACCGGCGGTGCCCGCGTCTTCACCTGTGACGCGCAACCGTTTTTCACACCTCCGAGCAGCGGATCCGGCTCCTCCCGGTCCCGGTCGCGCTCCTAACACTGCCCGGTGGCGGAGAGCAGGTTGCGCAGGGTGGCCAGCTCCCTGGACAGCTGCTCGACGCGCTTCTGTAAACGATCGTTCTCCGCGGCCAGCTCCAGCACTTTGTGCTGCGTCTCCAAGTTGCGCAGCTTCGCTTTGTCCCTGCTCTTCCTCACGGCGAGGTTGTTCCTCTCCCGCCGCACCCGGTACTCGTCGCTGTCCTTGTCCAGCCGCTTCTTCGCCTTGCCGCCGGACGCCTTGCCGCCGTGCGGCGGCGAGCCGCTTTTACCTGACGGGCCAGGTGTGCCGGGCGCGCTGGAACAAGTCGAGGACGCGCTGGAGATGTTTCCCAGGCTGCCGCTGGTGGACTGGTAATGGAGATAGGACCTCATGTCGAACGCGGACGAGCCGTCCTCCATCTTCGCGTCTTCCCTGCTGTCGTCTCTGTCGGCGGCGGCCGCCCGGTAGCGGCTCCCGGTCAGGTCGGGGCTGATGACGCTGTCCACGCGCGTCTCCTGCAGCTCCCCGTAGCCCAGCGCGTAGGGCTCCCGGTGCTCCCGGTGCTCCCGGTGCTCCCGCGCGTCGTCGCACCGACTCGCCTCCAGCTCGTTCAGCAGAGAGTAGTTCTTGTAGTTCTGCAGAGCCGCGACTCTCTTCAGCTTGTTCTCCGCCAGGAAGTCGGAGAACACGTCCCCCCCCTGCTGCTGCTGCTGCTGGTGCTGCGGGCAGTGCAGAGCCTGGTCCAGGTACGCGCTGAAGTCGATCGCTCTCTCCCGCTCCTCGATGCCCAGCTCCGTCATGGAGTCGGCCAGCCTCCAGTGGGAGCCGGCGGGGCTGATGATGCTGTCTCTAGCGTCGTAGAAGCCGGCCACTTCCATGGATCTCAACACCCGCCGGAGTGCCGCGGGGCATGGAGCGCAGAGATCAAAGACGCCCGCGGGTGGGTTGTCGGTTCTGTTGCGTAATTGTTGCGCGCTGCCTGCAGGAACGACGAGAGCAGTGGAGCCGCTTCCAGCGGACGGCGCGTAAAGATCCAGAGGAATTGACAGCTCTTCCTGTTATGGGGGGTTTTATTTAAAAAGAAACGAGGGGCGTGGCTTAGGTGAGCAGGTGTGTGTGACGCGCGGAGAGGAGCCAACCGGACAACCTGTTCTGCCTTTCAAAAAGATGACTGCGTCGGGGGTTACGAGACGAGACGAAGGGAAGTAAAAGAGAAATAAGAAGTTACACCCCCCCAAAGAAAAACTGCGCACTGATTTAGCCTCCACTATTTAGTTTAGTCCGGAGCACAAGTTCCCTAACAACATGTTACCACGGAAACGCACATGAATCGTATACAAGTGGAAAGTTTGGCGAGTCTAGTTCGAAACACAAATAAATAAATGTAGACATCTTATTACTTCTGGCGGCATCGGCTTTATTTTCATCCGTTCACGCCAAAAACAGTCACAAAAGAGCAGAACTGGATCGATCCCACACGAGAGGGAGCAAAGTTTACGGATTCCATAAGAATATTCCCAATAAAAGAGACATCTGGGATGATCCCGACGCAGCAAAGTCAAACACACGAGGAAGAAACTGCTGAACCTTCTACTCATGCTTTACAGTCACGTCTTATTTACTCTGCGGCTCTGGGAAAGTTCCACTCTTCTTCTTGTGTGACGATGATGATGATGAATATATTTATTAGATATAATGTTAGAGTACAGGCACAGTCAGTCAAACATCCTGTCTAAGAGGAGCATTTCAAAAAAGCCCTTGCGGTCTTGTTTCCGTTTAAAGTCCTTCGTACATAAATCATCCACAATTAACAATACAAATAAAACCAATACTAAATTACTGTGTTTATTTCATAAGCGGACGCCAATGAAAGAAACACACAAAGCACCGACTCCCAACGTGACCTTTGTGCTGTTGTGTTTCAGGACTGAACTAAATGAGGATGTCTTATAAATGTGGTTTGGTATTTGTTCTGGGCCCAGGAGGCAGAAACGGAGACTTGGCTGAGGTTCTAATCCTCAGAGGGGTCCAATGAGCCCGAACGCACTTATTATTAACGCGAGGCCGTGCTGCCACCTAGTGGTTAGCCGAGGAACTTTTCAGGGCAGGTTTGTGAACTCTGTCAACATATGAGCTTCAGTCATGCTGGATTGATTAAAGTTTTACAAGAAATATATTGACAATCTGCACATTGGTTGAACATATTGTGTGTAATGATGTTAAGGATTTTATTTTATTCTATCATAATGGACTTGAAGCGCTGAAAAGCGCTCCATGGACAATATCTGCAACGCTACGGAAACGTACAAGTATATGATCTGGATCCAATTTATAATCTGGAACAAAGATCAAGTCGCATCTGAAACTGTGCCGAATCAGTTAAGGGTAAATTGTGATGATCAAACGTTGCTCCACTTCCTGAAGGAGAAATGATTAGTATTATTATTTTTCTTTTATCACTTTCCCCCCCCAATCGTGATACCGACAAACACATTAATGGTCACTGCACCACACTATAATTATTCTGTCATGGCGCTATTGTTGTATCTAAATATTACTGTGCGTGATTTGATCCACTGTTTATCTACACTACATTAAACGGCTAGATTCTGTCAGTACTTTGACCATCGACAGCAGGTAACAACCCCATCAGGAACTATTCTAACTACATAACTTAACTTTCATTTTTGGTACTTTTGTATGATCATTTTGCAGATAATACAACTTTTCTTTTGCCCACTTCTACGTATAGCCAATTAAATCGAGCTTGATTAATTTGCAGTACAGAATAACATACGTTCAAATGAAAACTCAAGCCCGAGGTGTACAAAGCCGCCACCTCAGGCCTGCTAGTGCTAACACGAGCTAACACGAGCTAACACGAAGCAGCCGCCGTTGGCCCTTTTGTTGCCGGATGTAAACATCCTCAGGCTGTCATTCTCCCTTTTAACTCCACCCCCTTGTACGTCTAACGCTGTCCCTGAGACCGGAACCGGAACTGCCACCAGACGGACCACGGGGCGAATAAACGAAGCCTACTATGGTAAAAAAAAATATGGCCCGCCCTCCTTTGGCTGTGATTGGCTTGGGCATGACTAAGACGCTTTTCACGACGACTCGAAAAAGAATACTTCGAGTTATAGCCTAAACGTCATCGTTACGTTAAACCAATCAGATGTGGAGTAGGGCGGGGCATAGCGTCGCGATAGTAAGATTGTGTAAATTCACGGGCGGGTGAGGTCAGGAATCTTCTCCTCGCCGGTCCCGACCGGTCACTGGACCGTGCTCGCCACGTTGTTACCCACCGCTGATTGGCGGATGCTCTCACCGACTTGCGTTTGATTGGTTCAAAGCGCTGCGTTGCCTTTGGGCTGAGGAGTTGACGATTCCGTTGATTCCCGACTGCGCGCAGGAACGGGAAGGGCTGGGCCCACCGCGGAGAAATGGCGAGGATCGTTAACGACGACGACTGTCTCGCTGAGACGGAGAACCCGGAGCCGCAGGGACCGGGTCGGGGGGCGCTCAGATGGGGTCCACAACACGCTGGGGTCCGAGAACTGGCCAGTTTGTACTCCCCAGGTGAGTCGATCCCTCCGCGGCCGCGTCGCACGGCTCCCCGGTTTAAGTATCCGCGCGGACACGAAACGAACTTCTGAGTTCACACGGGAGTATCTGTAACATACGGCATTTAGATGACTTGGCGGCAGCTGCGTGCTCGTCACGGTCACGTGACGTGTCACACAACCGGAATCGGTCCCGGTTGTCCCCAACCTTCTTCCTGCCACGGACCGGTTTCACGTCGGGCCTTTTATTCCGCGGACCGGGTGTTAATTAAACTAAAAAAAGAGGACTATAATCTTACTAATAAACTTTATATTATATTATATATATTATACTTGCAATAACTATTACAGTTTTCTACTCACCATTAGTTGTGGTCTCAATAATTTCTTCATGTTCACGTTTTTTTGTTTAATAATTTCCACATTCTCGTCTTTCTGTCCCGGGTTCTCGTCTGTGAGTCCCGGGTTCTCGTCTTTGAGTCCCGGGTTCTCGTCTTTCTGTCCCGGGTTCTTGTCTTTCTGTCCCGGGTTCTCGTCTTTCTGTCCCGGGTTCTCGTCTTTCTGTCCCGGGTTCTCGTCTTTCTGTCCCGGGTTCTCGTCTGTGAGTCCCGGGTTCTCGTCTTTCTGTCCCGGGTTCTCGTCTCTCTGTCCCGGGTTCTCGTCTGTGAGTCCCGGGTTCTCGTCTTTCTGTCCCGGGTTCTCGTCTGTGAGTCGCGGGTTCTCGTCTTTCTGTCCCGGGTTCTCGTCTGTGAGTCCCGGGTTCTCGGTCTCTCTGTGCCGAAGCAGTTTTGAACCCTTCGTTGCCTCGATAACGAAGCCAGGCAGCTGTAGATAAACTCGCGTTTAAGTCTGACTCCTGGTTTCTTTTCTTGGAGGTCGTCGGCTCCTCTTCTTCCTCCTCTTCGTCCTCCTCAGTTGGACTTTCCCCCAGAAGCTCTCCAAAGACGCTCGTTTAATTACATTTTTGCTAGTTTCGTTTTTCTTTTTTTGCCACACATCACATGACCAAGAAAATTCACAGGCGGAGAAAATCCGGTCGTTTTTCAAAATAAAACGCCTTTTAATCGATGCGACGTAAATTGTATACGTTGCGCTACGTGAACGGGGATTAATGATCTTTACTTCTGGCACCGTTTCCAGTCCTCCCGTGACCTTTTGTGCATCTCGAACGCGAGCATACCGACTTGAAGACCTTCACGCCCGTTGTGTAAACGCACGCTCCTGAATCTAATGTCTCTGTTGAGCTGCATGCTGCAGGCGTGTGTGTGTGTGTGTGTGTGTTTAACGTCATTAGAAGGTCGACGGGTATTTCAGGTGCAAACGTTCATCCAATGAACGGCTGATTGTGAATTGGGCTGGTTGATTCACTTGGCTAGCACGCCGGCTCCTCCGCGGTCCCGTAGTTCGGACGCGACGGACGATCTTCTCGCCGAAGTCGCCGGATCTCACAATAATCCACCCGAATGGGCGATGATGCGTTTCAGGCAAGCGATGCCAGGAATGGATATGCGTGGTCCTCTGCTTCTCCCTCATGGCCTTCAACCTCGTTCACCTCCTCGCCCATTTCCACCTGGGCCATTCGTGGTCCGTCCTGTTGAGCACCGGTAGGCGCTGATCTAAATGTCACATTTATTGATCTGTCGGTTCACCGCCGCGGGCTGGGTGCTCGCTCGCTCACTGTTTTTTTTTTTTTTTTTCCCCCAGTGGCAGGAATAATCACTGCAGACTTCGCGTCGGGACTTGTCCACTGGGGGGCTGACACCTGGGGATCAGTGGACCTACCCCTCTTTGGAAAGGTGATAAATCCTTTGAAAGGAACGCCCCCCCCCCCCCCCCCCCCCATCTGACATCCCGCACCCTTTCGGTCCGTCTCTTCCCTCCCGCAGGCCTTCATACGTCCGTTCAGAGAGCACCACATCGACCCTACGGCCATCACCCGCCATGATTTCATCGAGACCAATGGTGACAACTGCATGCTGACCATCGTCCCTCTCGCCATCATGGCCTTCGACTTCCTCACCCTCTCGCCTGGTGAGTTTCTGCATCGGCAAACCGCCATTTCCCGTCCCGCTTCCGATGTCTAGAGCTGAGCCGCGTGGCGCGGCGTCTCCCTTTTGCAGCGGAGGTCTCCCGCCTCTACCCCTGGTTCGGCTACCTGTTCGCGCTGGGCATCTTCGTCACCCTCACCAACCAGATTCACAAGTGGTCGCACACGTACCTCGGCCTGCCTCGCTGGGTGGTCTTCCTCCAGGACTGCCGCGTCATCCTGCCCCGCAAGCACCACCGTATCCATCACGTCTCCCCCCACGAGACCTACTTCTGCATCACGACAGGTTGGCGTGCGTCCTCGTCCTTTGATCTGGGACGTCGGGGGGGGGCGGAGCGGATCTGTCATGGAGCCCTGCTTTTCCTCTCCAGGTTGGCTGAACTACCCGCTGGAGAAGTTCGGTTTCTGGAAGACCCTGGAGGATCTGATCCAGGGAGTGACGGGCGAGAAGCCCCGATCGGATGATCTGAAGTGGGCTCAGAAAGTCGACTAACGCCGCCGGCTAACCGCGCCCTACCTCGGGAAGACGCCGGGCCCGACCCGGCTCATCCCCTCTTCGCCTCACGTAAAACGAATCCGTAGAGAGGAAAACGGTTTCTGACGCCGTAGCTTCAAGCCTTGCACATTTTGTCTGCTTTTCTCAACGAGGGCTCCGTTCGCTGTCTTTTCATCGACTCGTCGCTCGCTTCTGCTCGGATTCGGGAGTCCCTTCCGAATCCAATAGCTTTCCTGAGGCTCTTAAAAGATTTGAAAGCCGAAGGAAGCAGACGTGAAAGGCTGAAACGCCCACATTGTCCCTCTTTGCTTTATTTGATCCGTCCTCTTTGCGATTCGTGCCCGACTCGACGGTCGGGCGTTTTGAACGCGTTGGCGACGGCGAAGCCAACGAACAAACGAGTGAATTGCTGTTACATCGGTCGACTTCATGCACGGTTGGGTTAATCTGCACCTCGTTTCTCTGTCACCTTCTTATGAGGCGTCAATAGTTAGCTTGGACTTGTTATTGATCACTGTACAGCATTCCGGTCGTGTGACACGTGACCGTGACGAGCACGCAGCTGCCGCCGAGTCGTCTGAATGCCGTTTCGTTTCACTCCAGAAGGAACGAGTCGTTCCGCTCCTAAACGATGAAACTAGGTCTCGATGGAAGGCGGGCGCCTCGCCGGCCGGTCGGCCCGGTTTGGATCCTGCCATGAAGTGACGCCAGCGCTTAAATTTTGAGCCTGTTTTTACTTGATTCTATGAAACGGTTCACCGAAGGTCAACAAGCGAAGGTAAACTGCGCGTCCTGTGCGCCAGGTAGTGCGTAAGCGGGTGGCACGTGTCGCCGCATCAGTGTTTCAACGCCTCTTTAATTCCAGGAGATCTTTTCCATCAGTATTTGGGGATTGTGGACTTTAACGGACCCCCCCCCCCCCTAACAAATCAGACTTTTGTCTCCACTGGATGTTTCTGCACTTTTCGATTAATGGCTTTTTTGTGTTGATATGAAGGTAATGAGAGTTTTAAGAATGCTTGTGTTCCTTTAATCCCGAGTACAACGGTTCTAAATAACAAAAGGGAGGATTCTAACTTGCTTGTTGGTGAGTGATGTGGGCGTCGGCCTTCGGTGTGTTGAAATCAGTTTTTCTAATACTCCCTGGTCTTTCTGTTGAACTTCCTTATCTTCGCCCTGGACTGATAAAATTCCAGCCTTGCCGGCGATGATGGCCGACGGTTCATCGCCGACTTTAAAAGGCCCTCTCATAATTCCCGTCTTCTCGCGACTACTGTTGGTGATGGAGTTTTAGATATCAGAATAATGCCTCGATGCCTTTATGCCGTCTTCGATTTGGGAGACTAACAATGTGTATATAAAACTGTATTTATAAATTAACTGAATAAACCGTTGCTAATTGCATCACCTTTTCTCTGGGAGTGTCGTCTTTCGCTTTAAACATTTGGGTTGAATAATATTTGTATTTCTGCTTTCCTCTTATTCCTTGAAAATCTCACTTCATGCATTTAAGAATCGCATTTGTTAAATGTACATGTTAAATTTTATTATAATATTTTTTAATTTAATTATATTCTCCATTTATGTTAATTGGTTTTGCTGCGGTTATTTATTGCGGTTAAATTTGGATTTTTAAAAAAAGGGGAAAAAAGGAGGGCAGCGTCGCCTGACGTTAGTCACGCCCACACCGTTCACTGCGATGGCAAATTTACGTGCGCGCTCCCGCTGTGTCGCGACAAGATGGCGGTTGCCGCCTCATCCGGTAAGGAATGAATCGCAAAGAGAAAATAGTAGCCGAATAACCGGCTCCGTGAGATTTGCGCGATGCGCCATCGAGCTCTTCGCTGCGGGGGATTTTCTGTTGAGCCGACTGTAAGGGGGGGGGGGGAAATACGAGCGTTGCGCAATAATGAAGCTTTTAAAGGGGATGAGGAGGCAGTGATGTGTCGGCTAACGCTAAGCTAACGTAAAAGTTAAGTTGCACAGAGGGATAACGGGGTGCGGTAGGGCTACGGACAGACGCATTAATATGACATAAGACGTTTAACACAAGTCGCGTTTATATACGTCACTGGACAACTTGTTAGCTTTTATTTAACGACGTTTAGCTTCGTTGTTGTGTTTAGCACAGCCACCCGTCGTCTGGGCTACGCTCAGAACCGGATCTTCAAAGACCGATGTCATCGTTAGGAGTTCCCGCGTCAGCGTTCGTCCTCCGTGGGTCAAATGTCAAAACGCCGCGTTTCCCCGAGAGGCCGACGCGAGGCTAAATCTGTGCATCCCGGCGCGTCCGAATAAAAGGCTCCAGATGCTAAGGCTAAAATGCTACGTCAGGTGTCGGCGTGGCTGCGGTTGTCCGCGGCGCCGTTAGCGTTCACCGCAGAGGCCAAGCAACGCAGCGCTGAGACGCAACGCGGGGAACGTGCCCTCCTCTATAGAAGGGACGACTGGATTCGTGGCGCAGGTTCTGGGTTCCAAGCCGGAACCACGGAAGAGGGGAGGTTATTTGTTCCGTGTCTCCGCATCGGATTCACCCACAGGCCCAAATCACAAGACTATAGTCAACAGATGTGCCCCCCCCCCCCCCCCCTGTGTTCTTTTACCGACAGCTGTTAAAGTTCCTCGAAATTTCCGGCTCCTGGAAGAGCTGGAGGAAGGGCAGAAAGGTGTTGGGGATGGAACGGTGAGCTGGGGGCTGGAGGACGACGAGGACATGACCCTAACACAGTGGAGAGGGGTGATCCTCGGCCCCCCGAGGGTGAGTCGGGTCATTTATTTTGGGTTCTGAAGCTTGCTAAACAACTGTACTCTCTGACATCATTGTTCTTTGCAAATGCAGGAAGTTTTTGCAAGTTATTCCAAAATGTGCACGTGTTCTAGAGAGAAAAGTTTAGAACGACTTCCTGAGATGAACCTTGGCGAACGCCGTTCGGACGCTTCTTCTCTCTGTTCACAGACGAGCTATGAAAACAGGATGTACAACCTGAAGGTGGAATGTGGGCCGGAATACCCCGAGCTGCCGCCCAACGTCAGATTTGTGACAAAGATTAACTTGAATGGCGTGCACACCTCCAGCGGCGTGGTGAGTCCGCGCTCCTGGCCCGGTTCTGCTCTCACGCGGCTCCCTCTGGCGTCTTTCGTTGACACCGTCCTCGTTCCGTCCTCGTTCTGTCCTCGTTCTGTGCCGCAGGTCGACACGCATGCGGTGACGGCGCTGGCCAAGTGGCAGCACTCCTGCAGCATTCGGATGGTGCTGCTGGAGCTGCGACGGCTCATGACGTGCAAGGAAAACATGAAGCTTCCTCAACCGCCCGAAGGCCAGATCTACAGCAACTGAGCCCCCCCCCACACCCCACACCCCCCATTCTGCTTTTGCTTTCATTTCTGTATGTCCCTTCCGCTCCACGCGATCCTTCCTCATCCTGCCAGTACCCAGGTTTAGTACGCACTCCGAGTAGAAGTCCACGTACAAAAAACGGACACAAACCTCCGCCTACGCGCCGGTGATCCCGCCGTCGCAGAATGTTTTGCGGCCGCTTCTCCAGAATTGTAAAAAAAAAATTGGCTTGAGACGAAACACCCAAACTGAGATTTTCATTTTTGCAAAGTCGAGCAAAAAAAGACAGAAAGAAAGAAGCTCGTTAATATTCCCGAGGAAGTCGCCAAAAGAACGACCGAACGTTTAAGACGCGTCGGTCCTCTCGTTTCGGCAGCGCTGGACGTAGAAAGTGTTAGTTCAAGAAGCTAAACTAGTAGTTTAACATTGCTTAGTTCAAGTTTGCGATCCAGGACTGTGTATTTATCGGGGGGGGGGGGGGGGGGGACTTGGACTATCGTTTCACTTTTCCTTGCACCAAATGCTTTTGGAGCCGATGCGAAAAGCAAATCAGAACAAAGCATATCGAACAAGCTGCGCGTCCCGAACACGGGAAGGACACGCCAAAAGTTGGAGGGGTTGATCTTCATCCTCTTTATCTACCCTCGCTGCTAAAATGGAACACTCCGCCCGCCCACATCTCTATATCTGTTCACACACCGACTGAACCATGATAGGCATTCCAGGTGCTGCCCCCCCCCCCCCCCCCCACCCCCATCACCGGAGCGTCCGGCGGAGCCTCGAGTCCATTCAAATACTGTATATGTCACTAATCTTATTTTATTCTGTTTGCAAATGCAGATTGTACAATAACGAATGATCTCACTGAGCGTTGCTGTTTGTGTGTCCTTTTTTGTGATGTCGAAAAAAAAATGTGCACGTTGTTGAACGAACGTGGAGTCGCTCTTTTTTCTTAAAGGTAATCTATCCAAACACGAAAGAAGACAGATTTCACGGGGGGGGGGGTGTGAAGTAGAATTCGTTGTGGGCAGAAAGTGTGTGTGTGCGCGTGTTCGTTTGTTCGTTCATCAATCAGTCAGCCAGTCGATCCTGTGGTAAACTCGAAAGCCGCCCAGCAGGGTGCCTGATGCTGATATCACAAGTAGCGTAGTTTCTATCTGCTGTAGATTTGCCGGAGCTCCAGTCAAACCATGGAAATGTGTGAGCGCCCTCTTCTGGTTGTGTTGCGTCAGTGGGAGTGATGACTTGTGGAAATGTCTCTATAAATATAAGCTTTGAATGCATTTAAATGTCTGCTTGTTATTGCTTTGTGTGTCATTGGGAACGTTTCAGTCCGATCAGGCTTATTATTATTATTATTCTTTATTTAATGTTTTATTTAACAGAGTCAGTTACATTACAATGACGTATCTAAAAATAAAATCAAAATACAACTTTTGGGGCGAGATGACTGATTGAGGTTGCCGGAAATGCACGATACTAGTGACTCTGACGTCATCTTTCGTTACGCCCATGATGTTGCTATAGCCTATCAGATCAATGTAAACATGTACCGTTAACTACGTTCGGTATTAGGCTAATGTTTGCTAGAAGAACCGTCGACTGAGATCGTTCTCGTGAAATGTGTATTTAAATTGCGTTCTAGTAATTAAACTCCAGCGCACAGAAGCGTTTCTTCCGGTGTGGAACGCCGGCCTTCATACAACGCTGATGGAGTTTATGGCTGCTATGACAGCAGGCGACCACTAGATGGGACCGGAAGAGCCTTTATTTGAGGCTTTGAAGTTTCGAGTCTTTTTTCCGGCACAATCAGGAAGAAGCTTCACGAGGCTTCTTCCGCCCATCTCCAGTAATATCCGAATAGCGAAAACCAGAAATAACAGCCAAAATAAAATGTCAGGTGAACGGGCTGGGAAAAAAAACCTCACTATTAAAACACCAAAACATGCACAACCACAAGAGAATAACCAAATACAACCTTCGGTCGGAAGGGAACGGAGCAGCTTCACAGAGCTCGATCACGCAGGTGAAGGCTTTATTTTACACCTTTCCCTCATCTTCTTGTCCCACCAAGACAAACATCTTACAGATGTGAACTAATACGGCATGTGTGGTTTCAGCTCGATCTGCCAATGAGCCCACGCACGCACGGCGCGACGATCCGCGAATAAACTCAGGACGGAATAAAAATGCTTTGAATCCTCCATCCATCAATCTAATTTTATTTCCTCCAAAAGCTCAGGTGACGTCATTACTTAAAGGCGTCATATTCTACTCTGCTTCTTACTGCTGGAACTGCCGCATAGAAAACCTGGGGAAGAATCTAATTTGGTTGAGTAAAGCTACTTAAAAAAATTAAAAAAATTAAAAAGGAAACTATTTTCAGAGCTCCTTTGTACAAAGAAACAGCTCCGTGTGTGTTTTCAACAAAGACATTCGATTTACCATGTTTAAGGCAAACATAAAAGACAGAAAATATTCAGAGAGGAGGCTTCCCTCATAGCCACAGGTGTGCTGCATACCTGTGGGCCATAAATGTCAAATGCTGCATTCCAGGTTTTCTGTTAACTATTCCTGATAAGGCACACGTTGAGCAATAGATGTAGAAATGTGACCGTCAAGCTTCATATAGAGGAGGAGTAACCGTGCACGGTGCATCTAACAGGAAGCCAGGGCGGCTAAACTGGACTATTGTGCTAAACCAGAACACGTCCACTCGTTCACCAGTAATAAGTAAATCATCAAAGGTCAAAAGTGATAACGAAACAAATCCCGTCTGGACTTTTCACAGGAAATGTAATGCAGAAGTTAATGAATGATTTCCGCAGCGTAGATGTAGGTCTGAGTCGTGTGAGACTCAACACGAGTCACTGTGATGTCATAACGAGACCCAGGCGGTCTGCTGGGGTCCTCCAGTGGGGGACGGGTGAAATAAAGTGACACTAATGCTAGCTTGGGGTGGTTTTTTTTGCACACATTTCTGGCCACAACGATTGCTTGTATTTTTGTTCAATTCAGTTTTTCTGTTCAGCAGCTTTTTATTTTGAAGGGATAATGCTCCTCCCCTTCCTTTAAGGCGAGACACAGCAGAAGCAGAATTGTTTGGGGAGACGACTTCTACTTGTGACGGACGCTGCTGCATCATGGCTCTGCTGGTCCACATGCTTGCGTGTGCTTTTGGCGTGGGATCATGGGTGGCGGTGAACGGTCTGTGGGTGGAGCTGCCGCTCATCGTCAACTCGCTCCCAGAGGGCTGGAACCTCCCCTCCTACCTGACGGTCATCATCCAGCTGGCGAACATCGGACCTCTGCTGGTCACCGTCATGCACAAACTGCACCCTGGTCTTTTGAGAGAAAGAGTCGTCATCTACGCCATCCTTTCCATCGGCATCGTCTCCTGCGTCCTGCTCGTCTTCCTGTGGGACAAGACGACGGCCGTGGCCGGGGCGCCGCACAGCATCGCCTTCTTCATCATCACCTTCTTCCTGTCTCTGGTAGACTGCACCTCCTCAGTTACCTTCCTGCCTTTCATGACGCAGCTTCCAGCAAAGTACATCACCACGTTCTTTATCGGAGAGGGGCTAAGCGGTTTCATTCCGGGCGTGGTCGCTTTGGCTCAAGGTGGAGGCGTGGCCGAATGCGTCAACTCCTCTGACGCGGGAAACCAGCCGGTCGGAAACGCAACGTTACAGACGGTGTATCATCCTCCCAACTTTTCCCCCGGGGTGTTTTTCTTCCTCTTAGCAGCCATGATGTGCGCCAGCTTGGGTGCGTTTTTTGCGCTCGACAGGCTTCCTCAAGTCTGCAAGCTGTCCTCTGAAAAGCTCGTGCCAGACGCGCCGCCATCCGTCAGCTCGGGCACGGAGAACCCGGGAGCAGAGCCGGATGGAGAAGGTGTAAAAAGCCAGGATGGTCGGGCAGCCCAGAGGGTGTTTCTCCCAACCGGCCCCGAACACACCGTGCACCAGCTCGTCTTCATCTACTTCATGGTGGTGCTGGTTAACACCGCCACCAACGGCCTGCTGCCGGCCGTGCAGACGTACTCCTGCATGCCCTACGGGAACCTGGCCTACCACCTCTCTGCCGCGCTGTCGTCGCTGGCCAACCCACTGGCTTGCACCATCGCAATGTTCCTCCAAATCAGGTGAGAATATATTATAATGCTACAACCAAGAACAAAAACAGGAAACTGAAGCTAGTGGAGCAGAGGCCCGGACAGGAAGTGATGTCATGGTTGTGGTTCTAGGTAGGAAGGGAAAAATAATAATTAGTTTTTGTTTATTTTTAAATGTAGAGAAAA
Organism: Brachionichthys hirsutus; assembly: GCF_040956055.1. Taxonomy (NCBI): domain Eukaryota; kingdom Metazoa; phylum Chordata; class Actinopteri; order Lophiiformes; family Brachionichthyidae; genus Brachionichthys; species Brachionichthys hirsutus. The sequence goes on from NC_090898.1 coordinate 15,854,102, forward strand.
AAGACGATCATATCAGGATATCTTGTGTTAACTTCTATCGCTCAGATTTGAAGCGCGCTAGAAAAAGTCCAGTGTTAAATTTAAGGATAATTACCCCAAGCAAACCTTGTTTATTGATTTGGACTTAAGGTGATTGCTGTCACCCAGATATGAGGCATTGCTGCGCCGTTTACGTGGGACGAGTCAATAAAACCACCCTGCAGATAACAAACCGCGTCTTTCTAGGTCACTGGTCTTTCTTGCTGTGCTGATGGTAATAGGCGCAGGATTTGGCAGCTACAACATGGCGATGGCAGCCCTGAGTCCTTGCCCTTTGCTTCGGGGGTCTGTGGCCGGAGAAATAATCATCGTGAGTGAAAACATGTTGTATAAGAGACGGGAAGACACTGAACACTTCTGAATTGCTTCGTTCAGTAGAAGTTCAGCTCCTATAAAAAAAGTACTGATTAACCTTTTTACAACTCATGATCATATCTTGTCTGAAGTAACATCAACTGATCTTAAACTAGAAAAACACACTGATACCTCATTCTGGATCAGATGCAGAAGACATTTTTCGGACCCCTTTATCACTGATATTTTACAAGATATGATTTTTTGAAAAACCCTCCATTATAAGTAAATGGGAAAATCCGGATTTCTTTGTATTGCGACCGTAATCCGAATCCGATCCAGATGAAATTCGGTGGCAAGATAGAAGTCCCCACCCTACATGACTGTGTTCCGTAAACATCGGTCAATAATCAACAGATATTGAGGAAATTTTGAAGCTACATTTACTGCAATGTTAAAGGTCCCATATTATGAAAAACTCACTTTCCCCATGTTTCTTCACTATTGTGGTGATTTTGGGTCATTATCAGCCCAAAAACAGCTAAATAAGTCCAGTCAATCCTTCGGTCCTCCACCGGTGATTACATAAACCCCGCCTCGGTGAAGGTAATAATCCCACATGATTCTCAGTTTTGTTCTTTCGCCCTCACCAGGTGCTCTCGTGGTTCTTCTTCACTGGGACGCTGACTTTTGTCAAAGTAATGGTGGGTGTTATCCTGAGAGACCGGAGCCACAGCGCCCTGGTCTGGTGTGGAGCCGCATCGCAGACGGGTTCTCTGGTCGGCTCGGTCACCATGTTCCCGCTGGTTAGCGTTTATCAGCTGTTTCGATCAGGAGATTTCTGCAACACTAAATGTCCCTTGTGACAGAACCCTGGTATTAAAGACGCCGGCGCAGGTGGTTGAGCGGGTCGCCCTATGATCGAGAGGTTGGTGGTTCGATTTCCGACAACAGCACGTGTACGCTGTTGTTAAAGTCACTACTTATGAAAAACTCCCTTTCCCCATGTTTCTGCACTATTATGGTGATTTTGGGTCCTTATCAACCCCAAAACAGCAAAATAAACCACCCAGTCAATCCTTTGTAGTTTGGGTAGGTCTGTTATCACCTCCTGATGATCTGTCTGAGCGTTGTAGCACTGTTTATTCACCAGATGGCGCTGACACGCTTTCACACGTCACATCCTGCAGGCGCCCATCAACCACCATCACGTTTACGCTCAGCAGGTGGGATGACGTTACATAAAAATTGATTTTGCGCATGCGAGTTTAAAATGTTTACAGCAATCACATGAGATGTTTTCATCTATACTTAAAATGCAAATCTAATTAAAAGAGGTTGAGCCGTCAAATCCAGATACAATGAAAGCTTTTCTTTCATTTTATATATTTAGATGCAGTCATTTTATTTTAAAATAGACGTTGGGCAGTTAAATCTTTGGTCAAAGCTAATCATTATTAGCTTTATTAATGTGGTACCAATTCGAGATAACACTGATGCCATAATTCCTAATATTTTTACATGATGAGGAATCCAGTCTAAACCAGTCTGTATGGCACGACTGCTCCAGGCCTCCCATCACCTGAATCAGAGATGCTGCTGCTCCTCCTTCGAGGAGGATGGTGCTGGTCCATCCGTGGGAACCGCAGAGCAGTTTCCAATCAGCAGCTGTTCCTCCTCTCTGCCCTCTTGTCCTTCAGAAGGAGAGCGAGAGGTTCCCCATCCTGGAGGAGGAGGAGGGCTCTAATTACTGACGCTCAGCAGGGGCCGATGGCTGTTGCTCCTACTGCTGGTCACTTGGGAGCTTCCCTGACCTCAACACTAAGTAAAAACAAAAGATATGGAAGGGAAATTGTTGCCACAATTAGCCCTTTGTAGCCTCCGGGGCCGAGGATCAGTGGGGGAGAAGCACAGAAGGGACTTTCTCACTCGGATTTGTTGAATCTACACTGCAGAGTTGGGGTTGTTGATTCCGGATGGGGTTGAATGAAATCTGAATCGCCTCAAACAATACATCAGATTCCGTGTTTCTCTTGCGTGGGCGTGAACTGCTAGCGCTCACCTGAAGGCTGCCTGCAAATGCTGCTCTCCCGTCGCTAACCTTGACCTTGATGTGCAATCAAACGGATTTCCTCCAAGCTTCATTAGATAAATTCCCTGATTGGCTCGGGGCTTTTGTGTCGAGGGAAAACAAACCAGGAAAGGAACGTGTTGTATGATTTCCCTCTAAGTGTCAGATGGTCTCGCAGCCCCTCCAGCTGGTCAGGAGGGGCTGCGACCACCTGGATGCGGCGTCCCGGTCCTGCGAGATCCTGCAGTCTCCTCTGCAAAGCGAGGGCTCCACTTGCTGCACCGCAGAGGGGTCCATCTGCTCAGGACGACGGCTCCCAGAGCCCCCCCCCCCCCCCAAAGCCCCTCCCAGACCTCTCAGTAAATGAGCAGCGTGTCAAATGGAAGGAGGACTTAGACTTGCTTTAACTGGATAAGAGAATGAATTCACAGCGCCATGATGCAATGAATGAAGAAACCCCATCTGCTCTCGTGATTCGACAGATACCTCACCTGTGCACGCCGCCTATTTCTTCCGAGGCTCGCTGAGTAGCATGTTAGCATTAACGTAAATGCAAAAGGAATCATTTTATTGTTTGCTTTTTGGGTGTAGAACATTGGCTGTACAAAAATCCTGGCAGCTGATGCTCAGGTGAAACCGATGCAGACGACCCCCCCCCCCCCCCATTTATTTAGAATGGGATGTGACAGCTCTATGTCATTTCACGATAGCGTCGGGGAGCAGACAGTGATGCACATGGGCCCCGCCCTCGTTTTCTATCAGCAGGTATTGATGTTGCTTTAATGAAGTGCCTCGCACTCCACCCGAGGAAGAGACGAGTCTGTCAGCAGATGTAAATGCTTCCTGCCTGTCATTGTTGTGAGGGGTTCACCAGGGGTCAGCTTAGATTCCCCCTCTGGGAGCCCTTTGTTCTGGGGCCCGACTGTGCCACGTGAGGAGGACCAATTACAGAGCAGCACAGCAGGACGGGGGTGCTAACTTGTTACCCTGCTGTAGTGAGCTAATTATTACCTCCACTCGGTGGGTAGCGTAGAGGTGGTGCATCATGGGTGTTTCTGTGGTCATCCTAATTTTCCCGTTTTAAATAGCTGCTGAACTGCTTAAATCCCAGCGGAGCTCTTTTGCATTGTCAATGCAAAAGGCAATTTACAGGCAACACACTGCCAGCCCACATAACCTTGATGCCATGTCAAAAAATGATTTATGAAAATGCGTCCCGCTCCCCCCCCCCCCCCCCAGGCCCGAGCGAAACCTGGCTGGACCCGGAGTGTTAACACAAAGTCCCTCCGGTGAGCCCAAGCAGACATTTTGCTGAATTATCATTCGTCTCATCTTTGCTGATGACATTTTGCCGCCGTGTTTCTCATCAAGGCACTTCACCAGAATTTCTTTGGCGCAGGAAAACGTTTTAGGTGACGTGGGCCGCTATACTTGACGCTAACGCCGGCGTGAGTCGACCAACGGGCATCACGGTGATGCACCCGAGACGTAGCGTTTTTAAAACAAAGGCTACCCTTCTTGCCGTCATGTCCGGCCTATTCATCTCCCCCCAGTGACCAGTCGATCCCAGCTGCTAGGGGCTACCAGTCCCCCTTGTGTGTGGGGCCAGTCAAGTGGAAAATGGCTGCTACTGGGAGAGCCCACTTTAGAGAGCCATCATCCTTTGAAGGGGCCATGACGGCCCGCGACAGCCGCAGTGTTAACACGGAGCCCACAGCAGCGCAGCACTGTTATTATCCAGTTTACTAAGAGACGAGGGGATCAAGGGGAGGCCCTGTTGGTTGGGTTGTTCGTCTGAGCCGTGCCACCGTGGCATTGTGTGGAAACATGGAGGGATCAATCACAGCCAGGTGGAGGCGTTGCGATGTCGGCCTCCTGCTTTATCTCAGTATGTTGCTCCTACAACGTCTCACGAGCACTTCCTGTTGTTTTCAGACAGCGGACGAATGAGATGCTTTGTGCAAAAACAGATGCGTGTTTGATGAGATGGCGCACGGTGGATGACGAGTGCGGAGGTTTTGCAGGGAATCTGTCTTTTTAAATGGTTCCATAATTAAATGAGTTTTGTATTAAAGGAACAGTTCAGCCAAACCGCCTGGATGGTAAAACAAAGTAGCACAGAAGAAGATGAGGACTTATATTTAAACAAAGACAGTATGCATGTTGGGTTATGTCCGGAGTCCCCATAATCCGGACAAGGTCCGGTACCGGTTCGTGAGGCATTTGTTACTGGGCCGCACAGAGGGGATAAATAATTTATATTTAACGTATTTGGAGAGCCTCTTTGCAAAAGGAGAAAAGCCGACGACCTCCAAGAAAAGAAAGCTTCTTTTAACAGACCCAGAGTCAGACTTAAAATACGGGGATCTCAACAGGTGACTCGTGGACCAAGTCCGCTCTGCGCAATGTGTGGCGACAAGCTAGCAAATCCAGAATACCACCTGATGTGGCGTTTGTGGTTCAGAAATCTAAGCTATGGAGGGAAAAAATAACATGCGTATTAGCTAGATAGCTAGCTAGCCAAGTCCATTTTATAATTTTTCCAGCATTCGAAGCCCAATTTTTGGATCCACATTGGATCAGCGGCAGATAAAAGCCGACACTGTGCTTGGGCCTCGCTCCTGCTGCCGCCACTCCAGCGCTCTCAGGCCGCTGATATACGGATGTAGCTCGACCACGCCGCCATCACGGCTCCGCCACACGCCGCCAGAGGACACGTGCGGCGCTTAAAATGAGCAACAGTGATTTTAACTGCAACTGATGGTCAAGGTATGCCATTATCCAGATTGTTGTTGAAGAGATCACTACCTATCACAGATGTATCCCCCCCCCCCGGAGGCTAAAACAACCTGGAAAAGAGCAGGAGGTGCCTTTTGTGTAGATGCACACCTGATCTTAGCAATCAATTGGCAGCTCTCACACAAGTCTCTCAGGCTCTGCCTCGAGGCTTGTCCATCTGTTGCTGTGAGGATGCGCCGCTATGGGTGAAAGGGCGTGCGTGCGGGACGCCGGCGCCCATCTGAGCGCTTGTGCGTGTCGCAGAAAAATATGTGATCTGGTCCCGCAGGTGTGAATCTCTCGCTTCTTCTGCAGCCATCAAACGGATACTTAGAGCAGAAAGATGTCACCAACAAATGTGGCAAGATGGTCGGTGTGTAATTAGCAGAAACAGATGCAGCATTAGCGAGCTGGGGGGGGGGGGGGCAACAAGCACACACATACATTCAAATGGAACAAGCATATTATGCCCTTTATCCTCCCTATAGCCAGATGCTCACTGATGTGAAGAGGAAAACAGGATGCAGTCTTTGTACAACATAATTTAACAGCAGATTTGTATCCTCTGCTGACTCAGCCGTTCATCTTCTCCTCTCTGGGAACAGTAGGAAAGGCTTTAGATGGCCGTGTTGAATAAATTGGGTTTGTGAGTGGAAGGGCCGGAACGTTTTACCCAGAGTCTTATTTCAGGGAAAAAGCAGAAGAAGAATAGAGTAAATTGTCCCAGCAGGAAGAGTTAATGTCCTTCTACGCAGGTGATTGTAAACCGTTATCGCTCATCCCCGAAAAAACTCAGGCTATTCACCGCTCAGTATTAAAATGATGACAATGAGGAATGGTAAAAAAGTACCCACGGATTATAATCTATGCCCCCCCCCGTCTGTTTTTAGAAGGTAAATCGGGTCTTTTCTAAAACTTTAAACTGTGTTTTTTTTGCTCAAGGATTTTCTCAACAAAAATACTAAATTCAAACATAAATCAAGAAAGAAAGCTTTTAACAGATTCTTGGTTTCTTGGCAGATTATTTGGGTTGAATCGAGGTACCGGTACACTTTATTTATACTAAATGTTCTACGGCGATGATAAAGGTCCTTTAGTGGGCGAGTCTGCAGCACATAAAGCATCTCGGATCCGTTTCCAGCAGGCTCATGGAAATCCGATCTTTGATAACACTGACCTTGTAAATATCGGACCTTTCTGATGGATGCGCCGCATGTAATTCGATTCGGGGTCGTTCTGCCTCGAGTCCGATCATATTTGAAGTACAGAATATATATGAAACAATGAATTGTTATGGGAATGAAGTGCACGCTCTACCTTCCTTCTCTCTGTGATTAAAATAAACATTTAATTTGCACATATTTGTGTTTTGACATTTACCGGTAGATATCATAGTCCTGTTCTTTGGTACCGACGGTGTCGTAGGCTCTCGGGTTGCAACCTGTTGGGGTTAGTGATCCCTCCCATCCCTGCATTGACACTTCGGTACGCAGAAGAGCTACAGACGAAGAACTGCAGCGTGTCGGTTGAAAGCGAGGCCTTCTCCCTCGGCGCGCTCTCGCTTTAACATCACTTGGTTTGATTTGGGGATTGCTGGGGGGGGAGAATGCCATATGCTAAATGAACCTCTTGCATGACTCGCTGGACGCCTGCCACTTATGAAAGGACACGAACGAACACGAAGACACTCTCTTTGATGATAAGTCCCCGACCGTTCAAACAACTTCAGCCCCTGCTGGATGCATCCAAAGTTGTGAGTGCACGCAATAAATCCCGCAGGGTCTGATTCAGACTCCCACACGGCCACACTTCGGTGTCCTTGTCCGTGGCTTAATGCCACATCAGATCAGGAAACAAACGATCCGCCTGCCCTGGCACAAGCCAATGAGTCACCGAGAGCTCTTTTAATTGCGCAGATAGCGGGTGAAGTCCATTTCTTAAATACACCGGGTCAAATATTCACGGATCATCTCGAACCCACCCACCGAGCTCGTCTTTTAATTGGACGGGCTACTGTAAGGACAGCCAACAATCCCATTGAGAAATTAGCAGGGCCCCTGTGCTTTGATGAATAATTCAGCTGTCAGGGTGGAAGAAGGGCGGGGAGACCTTGTCGGGGACAACTGACTCAGCACTCCACGGCCTGAGGGTGACACTCTAAACCCGAGCATCGCATCCTGTTCCTTCCATAAAGGTAACAGGTAGTGGTGCAACAGTATGCGAGGAGAAGTTCTGCAGCTCAGGACCGTTTGGTCAGTGCACGTTTTCCACGGTGACAGGAGGATGGTTCTGTGAGCGTCACTGACAATTCCGATCGGTCGTAACCGGCCGAGTGAAAGGCTGCAGAGATGGAAGGAACGCTGAACGGATGGAACACAGGAGGAGGATGTTTTCCTGCTTTTCTCCGCAGCTGCTGCCTGACCTGGATTCAGGAGGATATTATTAGCCATCTTCATGCAGAGATGGATGAACATCACCTCTCTGTGCTGCCTTTGCATATTTACACTGGACAAACCATCTTGCACCATTTCTGATTGATGTTAATCTTTTCTCCTTAGGTGATAACCGCTACTTGCTGCTTTTCAAACACCCTCCTAACCTGCCGATTCAGATTTTTTTCAAGGTCACATATTATACTCTTTTTTTGCACAAGTTGACGCAGCTCCCTGACACTGATATGAAATATCTGTGACAGTCAAAATAGCAAACAGATGCTGCAGGACAGGCGTCCCTCGGTTGCATGCACATCTTGTGCATGTTCCCCCTCTGTGACATCACAGGGGGCGGGGTTTCTTCCAGGCACGTTTCAGTAGGTGAATATAGAACTATTTAGCTGCTTTGGGGTTGTTTTTTTTATTAACAAAAGCATTTCTGCTTTCTCGCCAGACAGGCGATTTCTTTTCTCATCTACCAGCCAAGCTAAACAAACGCTCGCTTTCAATACAGCAAGGGGCGGAGCAATAGGCTCATGCAAGTAGGCTGGCCTGTCGGTGATCTCCTGGCAGAGCAGAAGGAGACAACCGCTGGCTTTCATTCATTAGCGAAGGTAGATAAGATCGGTTTCATATGCAGGAATCGGCCGACCGCGCAACATGAAGGAAATCGGTGCCAATCGATCGGTGCATCCCTAAATACAATACATACAGTAATACCTCGACATACGAGCGCTTTGACGTACGAGTGTTCCAAAACGCGAGCAATATTTTGCTTCGAGACACGAGCATAAATTTGAGACGAGCGACTTCCAGATGGTGGCGCAACATTTTCACCACCTCGCCTCCTCGTCTCCTGCACGTCTCCCGTGTTGTGTTTCCATTATTTATGTGATTTTGGCTGGATCTGTGAGTTTTCCTTCCAAGTCCAAAGAAAGCAGTGAGAAGAAAAGACGAAGATGATGATGGAGGTGAAGCATGGAATTATCCATCAACGTGACCGTAAGTGATTGGACACGCCAGTACGAGCGGAGTACATCGATATGTACAATCAAGAACACAAAGCCTTCCAGAGGCAGAACTATTACGTCTAAGTTTATGTAACAGCTACAGCCACATAAGGCACCCCCCCTCCTCGGGCCCACGGAGCTCTAAGCAAACATCTGTTTGCTCTGGAAACAACCTTTGATCTCGGAGCCTGGAAGACCTGCTGCCAAACTAATGAAGAAAAAGGAGCGATACAAACACAGAAAGTGAAACTGTGAAGCCCGTTTCCCTGTTATTGATCAGGCGGTGAGGTTAGACGTGATTCATTTCTTCAGCCTCGGCTCATGAGCGCTGATATGGATCGATACCCCTACAGGTTAGCGAAGACCAAACTCAGCAAGAGGAGCGTTCCACAGAACAGCCCCGCGGCGAGACCAACAATGTGCTGCATTACAGGTGGGAAGCACAGCTGGATTGAGAATTCTGCAAATACTGATGAAAGAAAATCTTTAGAATAGTCATACTGGATATAATTCAAACGTTAGCTTCTGCTAACTGCATTCAAATACGAGCACTTATCACAAGGATATCAGTACGTGCTTACATAACAATTATGTAATGATTAAAACCCAATGTAGGTAAGCCAATCATCACTTACAGAGCAGGTCAATTAAACCTCAGTTCTGTATGAACTGTTAAATAGGTTTGTATTTAATACAATATATAATGCAAGTGGTTTTATTTTCATATAATGAAATGCTAATTGTTCTGTTCTATCTCGGTTTATTTAACTGTGTCATGCAAGCGTGTTCGTTCCTCACACATCAAAAGAACATTATATGTTGACGTACACATTTTAATTTACACTTCATTAGCAGGTTAGCTAGCTAAACGTTAAAGCGGTTTGTACGTCTTTGTTACTGACCTGTTCAAAAGCTAATAATGCTAATTAACGTCACCAACTAGCGCTCAGTTCTCTACAAGACCACAAAAATGAGGTTTGAGCAACGGCACGGCGTGAAGACATGGAGCGCAGCACACATTCATGTCCAGATGTACGTCGACGCATCAACAATTATTTGATAGTTTGATTTTGATAGCCGAGTCGACGGTCGTCAAACATTTCTGTCAATCTCACGGAAAGGAGGAGAGTGGCAATCATTAGTGATGTAGAGAGGAACATCAAGTGACAGCAGCTTCCTCCCAGGCACAGAAGAGCCTTTTATGGAGAATTCAAACAGGTGTCATACTGGCTTCTGAGAAGCAAAACAAACGACAGACTACCGAGCCGTAAATAGCACAACAGACGCCGGGAGATTGGCCATATGTCCGCTGTGTGGGAGTGCCAGCTACGCCGGCTCGGTTTGAGATGGGAATCTTTTGGGAACGTCCCACTAAAAGCTCTTCTGGGATGGAGAGAGACTCGACTGCAACATCCATTCGCTCAGATGGCGACATCGTCTCCTCAGAGGTTTGGATGTAGCCATTAAAATCTTGTCATCAGTCAACACGAAGCGATTAGACGATATGCACGCTCAAAATGTTATTTAAACATGAATGTCAAATGCGAAAAGTTTATCAACACGTGGTATTAGTTTAAAATCAATATCCCGCTGCATCCACTTGCAAGATATGCTAAGGTGTTTTTAGCATGCGATAGCTGTTCATAGTCACACACGTACCGGTACTAGTTACCCTGACAACAGTCAAAGACGAGTTGGAATCTAACGCACCTCAATGGGATACATCCGGATATAAATCCCATTATGACTGAATGTGTCCGTGTTTATCCACCGGCTTCCTGTCGGCAGCGTTTAACAGCACATTCATTTGTCTGTGGGACTATGAAGGTGGAAAATAGAAGAGCGATTCTGCACAGTGAATCTTGCATTATGATGAACTGCCATTAATAGAACCTTCGCCCCCAAAAGGGCCCGCAGCAATCCTGAACTCTGAAATGTCTGCAGCAGATCGTCGGCGTGTGCAGAATTATTATGTTGAATGAATCATTACGCTAAAGCACCAGAGATCACAATCATCGCAGCACGCACAACAACGTGTTTATCGTGTAAACATTCCCCTGGCAGCCCATAATAAACTGGATCTATTCCACCTTTAGAACCGTCCCTCATCGCCATCAGCACACTGGAAACGGGGTTCCAACGGTACGGGACGCAAGCTGTCGTTGAATTTCCTCCTGTGTAAAAAAAAAAAAACCCGCCTGCAATTACTGGAAAAATGGAATAAAGCGACCTTCGTCGTCTAATCATTCCTCAACAGGATAAAAATAGTGGTCGAGACATTGCGAGACAAATGCTACCCTCTTGATGGCGAGGGCTCGGAGCGGCGTATTTATCGTGGTTTGAAGTGGCGTCTTGAGTCGAACCAAAGTACTGATTATTCAGAGTGAAGAGGAGCCGCCAGCCCATTACCCCCCCAGAACATAACAATGTGAAGCCCCGCCTCCCCGGCCGCTCCTAATGGCGTCTGTCAGAGCCCGTCAGCTGCAGCACCATTCATTCATTCCTCAACAAGCTTCAGGATTCATTCCCCGGCCGGTGCCATCTCCCTCTCCTTTTACCGCCACTCTCTCTACGATGCCCCCCCCCCCCCCCACACAACACACACACACATCCCACCTCCTTTTCCAGTCCCACCCCGTCCCCTCACTTCCTCCTATTCTGCAAACCTCTGTTGCTCCTCCCCTGCACCCTACTTGGTCCTGATGAACCATTGTGAGATTCAAGCAGATGGATGGGGAACAAAGGGGTGATGGGGGGGGGGGGGGGGGGGGGGGGCTCCGCCTGTCCCCCTTGTATCACTGCCAGCCAGGCTCTAGGTAATCTTCTCAAGCTTTCACAGCAGAGCAATGAATAACCTCAGCCTCGTCTCTGAGACCCAGGCGCCGTCACCCCCCCCCCCCCCCCCCCCCTCTTATCTTACCCTCTGCAGCCTCGCCAGGGCTGGCTGCTCCCGGATAGCATCTCTCAACCTCGCTTGCTACTCACTGTCTCTGCCCTCCACACCCAATCAGTTTTTTTTTTCATTTCTAGGGGCGTGTTGCAAGGCCCGGAGATTAATTGGGGCTGTGGCTGGATGACATCTGGTCCCGGCTTCATAAAAGTCTGGGTCCTTGAGGTCTGCCGGGTTTATAATGAAGTGTATATAAGTTAATTTTCTCATCAACAGCGCGTTAATCAGAGCTTCTTCAATGGGCATTTCCACGCTTATCTGGGTTGAGTTCAGAAAACTGTTGACGCAAACAAAACAAAAATCATTTATCCCGATTGCTCATCGTATTTCTCCTTCATCTCAAAAATTACATTTTGTTTCGTTGCCATCAAATCTCATCAACCAACAATGAACAATGAATCCCATCCCATTTGTGTATTTTTATTTTCCTCTGAGCCAAAGATTTGTAAAATTTATTCCGAGATGAGATGAACTCACACAGCATCCGACGAACCCTCGGTTCAGGAATATTACTGATGAACGAGTTTGTTCCTGCAGACGAATAAAACGTGTTGCTTCTGGTGCTTTTGTTGCCACGCTTGCTTCTGCACTCAAAAAGAAGCCACCTGTTCTACTTTGGCGGAGCAGCTCAACCTCCCCTGTTAAAATATTGAGCATGTACTTAAGTGCTATTTGGCCAAGTGTCATTAAGGCTGAAGAGCCCTCCATCTACAAAAGATGTCTTGAAGTGACTGGATCAGAGCTGGTCGCGAAGCACCGGGGAATACACAGGTATTGAATTATTTACCATCAATAAAATATTGATACTTTTGTCCCACAACTGTAGAGTAAAAAGCTGCAGTTCCAGCGACAGAGAGCAGGAGCCGTGTTAGCAAATTACGCCAACACATTCAGGTATTTTTATTTAAAAAAATCCCCCAAATATAGGTTTTGAACCATTTTGGGTCAAATATGCATAAACTAGAATGATCACCATGAAACTGTGTGGAAGGGTTCTATCATGGTTAAACAGGAGGCTTGGCAGTGGTATGAGCGCTAAACAATGACCTTCTAAATAAGAATACACACACACACATATATATATATAATTTCAATTTGATTTCAAGCTAAAAGTGTCCTGGATCAATCTCATTGATAAATCTTTTAACCAGTTTGAAATGCAACTAGAGAATTTGACACAGATGTCAAAGATCGACGTGCGCTAACGTGGCAGACTGTAACCGCTATCACAGGTAAATACGAGCAAAGTCACATGAAAACACCAGAAAAATGTACACAAAAACAAAAAAGAGATGAAGATTTCCTAAGAATGGAAGAAGTGTGGAATTTACACACAGGCGGATGAACGGACAAGGGGTAACCCTGCATGCCCCCCCCCCCCCCCCCCCCCTTCGGCGGGGCATAAAGTTATTATGTCAAAGAATGTCAAAAGAAATGTTCCAGACGTCCCAGAGGGCTTCAGCTGCAGCATTTCCATCTACCTCTCTCTTTCATCATTGCTCATTTTATTTCAATATAAACATGAAACACGCCGGCAAGCAAATCACTCAGGACCTCGTCGGGAAGCGCTTCAATTTGCTCCGTAAACTGCGATGATTAAATCATAGCTGTGTTGACTTTTGCGAGCTGCTTGCCTAAAATGTACAAGATTGGACTATGATTAAAGATGGACACTAAATCCTACGTTCCAAATTGAACTATTCAGGGAGAATCTTAGTGGGGGCTGGGGGGGGGGGGGGGGGGGGGTGAGATATTCTCTTTGTCCTCTTAACAGTGGAAAACCTGCCGGGGAAACCAAACAGCCTGTAGAATGAAACAACCACAGCACGCCCGTTTGAAATGCCAGCGCAGCGCAGGTGGAACACTTTAACAGATAAACTGTTGACGGCATGCAAGCCTGCTGTGGACCTTTACTTTACATTAAAGGCCGAGCGCAACGGCCCGAGTGTTTGACTACAGAAATGATATCAAATGTCAGGATGCTTACGGATGCGAGACGAGAGATAGTCAATTCCAATTCTGCATGTCGAGGTCTCCTTGGGTTCACAACAGAGTCCAGATCTGGCTGGGCCCGGAATGCTCAATGTAATCAGACCGGTGAGGGGCTGATTACAAAAGCAAATGTGAACTGCACAAAGCACAGCTGTCTTGCTTTTATCATCATTTACATAAAGCATCTTTCAAATCACTCATTGTGTAGGCATTGATATCAGAGACACTCTCAAAGCAGTGGAGATCAGCCAGTCTCAGAACCTCCTGGTCAGTAGGGGGCGCTCTATGGAGCAGATGCTCCATTGAGCTCCATGTGTTTTTCTGCTGACTTTCATTATGTTTTGGAGTTTAATGGCTTATACAATAAATATCAATCCATTAGATGATTCTTTGCTGATTCAATCATTGGGAAAACATTTTTTTTTTTTTCCCCCACCCCCCCAACAAAAGCATCTTCTTCTTGATTTTGGGTGTCACTGCTATATTTACTTAAACAAGTATAAGTATATAAGTAAAAATAAGCATGTATATTTACATACCTTTTCAGGGATATTAATATTCATGTAGCATATTTGGATATAATTAATTACATTTGATCCGAATCATGATTTGAATCCACACAGGTTGTTTAATTTCTAGTTTTAAAACTGTTATCTTTAATATTGATTATCTTTCATCACTGCTTAGCATTTCTAAAGCTCTTACAGTATTCTCTCCTGTGAGATTAAATAGTACTGCGGCTCAGCGGTAACAAATCTGCTCAAAAAGGCTTTACTTTAATAAAGTGTCGGGAAATAGTTCAACGTCGGCCCTTTTTAACAAACGTGCTATTTTTGTTCCGTTCTGTATTACCTGTCAGATGGGCGTGTATTCATGTGTCACATAAAGAGAGCTGCCGTCAGAGGTTTACGGATATCTGTGGAACACGGTGAAGAACACGGGACTGTAGCCTGATTTAGACAAAAGGGGTTTTGCTGGGACATCAGGCACTGCGTGACACTTTAGTCGCAGGATGAGCCGTTGTTTACGCCGAGTTTCTTTGTAGTTTCCGGAGCCTCATTCTGCCGTTGATCATATTGTCTTCCATCTGTGTTCGGAAGCTGACCTGTTGTGCAGAGATGTGAATATTTACTCTATTCATAGGCTCCACGCGGCACACATGCTACAGGCACATATTCATTACTAAGTAGCCTGTGGCGAATGTAATGTGCAGACAGTGCCGGGGGGGGGGGGGGGGCAAAAATAGTGTATTTGCCACACAATGAATCCTCTGCACTTCCATGTATGCAATCGAACCAAACGGTGCGTATCTTTTAAATCAATCATATTCACATCATCTTTCAGGAGAAAACGTGGAATCGCAGATAAGCCTTGATGCCTCTTAGACGCTGCAGCAAATGAGCATGCATGAGAAACGAACCCGCCTCGCACAGACTCTTGCATTTTAATTTTTGCAGCATCTGCGCCCGGTCCGTCATGTCCTAGCCCCCTCGGGGGGGGGGGGACCCCCAACCTATTTTGTTGCAGATCCCCCCCCCCACGAAACCCAGGAGGGAGGGGGGCGGTCGGGAGGTGTGAGGGGCAGGGACACGTTTGATTGATGATGGTGTGAATTAAAACAGAAAGAGATGGAGAGAATCCTTTTATCAGTCGAGAAACATGAGTGGATTAAATGTAGTTGTACACCCCTCTGTATAATGCAGCAGCCCTGGCCGCGTATCACAAGGCACCAGAAGCCAAGAGGAGAGCTGCTCGTTATTATCGCCCCCCCCAACCAATCACGTGAGATGTCGCCTAAGCAGGGAAACACGGATGAAAACATGCAAAAGGGTCAAAAATAGAGTTGAGATTTATCCTGGATCGGCAGACAACTGACCTGAATTCATGTTTGGGGTTTGAACTCTGCATATAAAGGCCATGCTGCACTGTTTTCTGCTAGTTCTTGATAATAGCTGACTATCGCTGTAATAGAAGTGGACAGCAGATATGTGAGTTGCATGCCGTGTGATGAGGCGGGTAGAAGCCCTCGATTGTCCTCTAGCTGGAGTCAAGGACTTAACGGACCTGCAGCATGTCTCCGTCTGGCAGTAGCCTCAGCGGCCGACACCGTTGCTGCTCCGCTGATGTTTTTGCCACTGCATAATTTATTGCCCTCTTTGCAGGCTTGTTCTTGCACATCCTCTTCCAGTGGGTGCAGGTGAGAGTTCAGCTGTTTGGTTTTACACATCACTGAGAACGTCCTCAGCGCTGGCTCCACAGCGGCCGGCCCCACATGTGACAAATGCAATTAGAGGGAAATTTGCAATTACCGCAATCCCTACTCTCTCATGTGGCCAGACAAGGACCGTTTGTCAATGTGGGTCCCCCAGCGGGGATCTCCTTAGCCTGGATAGAGACCTGCAGGTACCATTGTCCCTGCCTGTGATGCTGGATGTCCTGAAGCCGCCGGGAGAGGAAGACGTATGGCCAGAGAGACGATACAGGGTTCAATAAGACAAACCAAATCCCATTGTCTTACATGTCCCCTTTTTCCAGTGAACACAGAGAGGCTGCATTTAACAACTGACAAGTGAATAAAATCGGAATCAAAGAAGCAACGGGCAAGTTTCATTCTATTTCATTTGTTCGGTTTAAAATTTAATTACAACATAATTGAAATCATATATTACACGGTCAGGGCGAATGTGATTTCTCCTGTTTTTATACCCCGACAATACGAAAAGTGGAAGGTATAAGTTAATGAGCGACAATAGCATCTTACATTCGACCTTCTGAGGAACAGCTCTTAATGCGACGCAAACTGCTGTGAAAGCATTACCTCCTCGTCGGTGAACGTTTCTGCCGGAGACTTTTAGCCCGCAAAACAATAATCAAGTCTCACAGATCTCACGGTGACCTGATTAACCGTTTTGCGCCTGTGTCTCTTTCAAGAAACTGCTTATATGACAACGAAGAGCGCAGTGTCACGAGCGTGTGATGGAAACTCTTGTCAGACGTGGTCAATATTGGCTGCTGCAATGCCTTTGTTCCCTCTTTGAATGGAACGTGATGGATGGAACTGGAGCGCTGACCTGGTTTTCACCGTAGTCCTCATAAAACACAGAGCCAGCATCCTGGGGACGTGTAATAACATCAGGCCTTTGGTGTAATTCACTATCTCTCTGTGTGGCTGGCAATATAGCAAAAGCCTTTCCATTTGCCTTGTAATTTGCTGTCGCCCCAGCGAGCCCCCCCCCCCCCCCCCGTTAATGGAGTTCCAGTGATAAGGACAGGTCTGTTTATTAGCCAAATGCTGTGACGCGTGGCAGGAACAGCTGAGCGCAGGCAGGTGTCGGGCCCTACGAGGGCTCGGGCACCGCTGGCAGGCCTCGCCGCTAATTTCACGCGCGTTACCAACACACTAGCGAGGATGAAAAAAGGTTGTAGGGTGCACGACAATATAACTGCTGAGTGATGAGGTTTCCTCAGTCACACTGGGCTGCAGCACTCCTGGCAGTTTGGTTTGATTGTAGAAATCAATGAGTCATCTGCAGTGGGGGGGTTGGTCACACAGGAGCTCTATGAATGAAGCACGGGGATTTGTTATTTTGTCCTTGGAAGCCACCCGGTTTCAAAAATACCCCGAGAATATCCTGAATTTATCCTCTTCCTCGATGCCGAACTGCAGTCAATGGAGACGAAGAGAGCGTTTCATTAGGACACAAAAATAAAAGGAAAAAAGATCACATGCGGCAAAAGAAAGGCTTTCGCCGTGTGATTGCAGACGCTGACGGAGCCTTGAGGAGAGAATGAGCTTCAAATTAAAATGTCTATTTGATGCATTATCCTAATAGGGATGGATGGGAGAAGAGAACTATGCAGTGCAACCATCCTTCAGCCCGAGGGGACAGACTTGAGGAGTTGTCATTACTAACTTAGCCCACCAAGACGAGCCTGTTGGGAGGTGGATTCGCAGAGATTGTCTGCTGTTTTGACAGGTGTCTGTGCCGTTTAATTTATCAGGCAATTACCGAATAAATGGAGCTAGCTTTACAGGGAGAAACACGATTGATCCGGTTACGTTATTACAGTGTTTAATTTTTAACTCCGCCAAGGAGGTTTTGTTTTTGCTGCCGTTTATCTGTCTGTTAGCAACATAACTCAAAACGTTACAGACGGATCTTGATGAAATAGTCAGGGAATGTTGGGAATGTTACCAGGAACGGGTGATTATATTTTGGTGATGATCCAGAAGAGATCCTGGATTCTGGATTTTATAATTTTATTAAGATTTTTAAATTGTTACAATACAATAGTTTTTAAAAAATCAGTCTAATTTATTTGAAATATCCCCCAAATGGGTCGCTTTTATTTATTTATACAAATTCTATTGTTTGCATTTTTTTTAAATGAAGTCATTTTTTTTCTGCCTTTTTTAACCGAAAATGAATAATAATAATAATAATAATATAGAAGAGGAAGAAGAAAACAGAAGAAATTAAGAGAAAAGAGATTATTTTATTAACTTTGTGTTCTCTAACAGGTAGAACACAGCGATCACGGTTTCAGAATAAAAGTTACGCAGTTGCAAAAGTCATTTACTGATTACAACTGATAAAACAATTCAAAAATAAAGCGGTCACACAAATAACAGGCAGAACAAAACAAAAAGCTCTGTTTGGTTTTGTTGGTGCCAAAGAGCCTGATCTCATTCTGTGATGTTGATTTTCTACTCCTGGCTGTTCATGCAGCTCCATCCGGAGGTCGCTTGTTGTGAACGTAGGAATTCTTCACAACCCAAAGGGAAAAAAAGTGTCTCCGTTTTACGCAAAGGTTGTAAACGGAGTCCTACCTGCCATCTGAAAGAAGAGGCGCTTTCACACCTCGCATCTCGAGACGTAAGAAAACAGACAGAACTCTCCGCGCACGTTTAAGTCTGCGCATCGCAGCTGTTATCGACGGGGCCAGACAGCAGACAGGCAGGCAGCCTTTATGCAGCCTATAGAAAGTGTGACCCGGGAGCCAAGGCTTTCTGTAAGTGTGCCAATGTGGATGCGCTTCCAGCAATAGTCATGCTTCTGCCAGCTGCATCATCTGTGCTTGCACAAAAGCATTGCCCTTTGAAAAGCGCTCGGCACACACAAAAGCACTGATGCGTGGTGCACACGCATCAGTGTGGAAACGTGCATGCTCACATTCTTTATCCAGCTAATATATCCAATAAAACAAGTTTCTGCGGATTGGGATTTCCCCATTCAGTGTAGAATCCCCCCCAGCAAAACGTTTCTTTATATAAACATAAATCACAAATATTCAATTCTAATCATGGAAATGCTTTATCTGGTTTAAAAAGGTTTGATGTGAAATCTAAAAATGTGTTGGCAAATTGAAGTAGCAGCGAAAGAGCTCATCTGTCCTCTGGCAAAAGACTCGCTGTGAGTCATACCTCGCGCACGCGTCACTGTAGAGACACTCAATTATGATTCAAATCTCCATAACGGGGCAATAAAACCTTTTGTCATGTGACCATCTGCAGCGCATCTCCTCCGACTCTGCCTGAATGCAGTTGGCCTGTGCACGCTGCAAAAGTGCAAAGGGTGGAACGTGTGGATTTATTACCGGTAATCGCCACAGTGCCGATAAAACAATGTGAATTCTGCAGCCTCCTGAATATCTCTGGGGCCGTGGAAACAAAGGTTTCCCTGAAGCCCTCTTTGTGTTACGTTTTCTCTTCAGGTCTAAAACAACGTGTGAAGGGAGAGAGCAGCACCGTAATTACCGCCTGCTTTCCTCTCGCAGGGATGTTCATGGACAAGGGCCTCATAACAGGTGACAGAATGCCTGCCAACCCCCCCCCCCTGGATTTCCCCACCCCCACCCCAGAATGGGGACTATTATAAACCAAAAACGTATGCTCTCAATATATATGCAAATGATTCTTGGTCCCAAGGTGAAGTTCGCAGAGCAGCAACGCCGCTCGCCTCTGTTTTGCTCATTTGCAAAAATGTTGAGCGTAACAAAGACCACAGGAAATTGAAAAACTGTTACTAAGTATTAGAAAAAGCAATCATTTTCCCCGGGCAGCCTAATCCTGTGTAAATTGATCACACCTCTCTCTTTGACATGTACCGCTAGGAGGAGAAAAACATAAAAAGAAAAGAGCTGTTCTTATGTCGTCTGGTGGGAAATTCATTGGGCTGCTTTTATTCTTTTCATTAACGCACACCATCCCGCGCTGCCGGGAACTGCTCTCCTTTGTCTGTGCCTTGGCTGCGAGCAGGTGAAGTGAATCCTCAAAAAAAGGAAACGAGTACCTGGCGCCTGCCTCTGTCTTTCTGTTGCTGCTGCACGCACGAGCACGAGCACGAGCACGAGCAATCCCTCTGCCGTGCTGCGCCGTCCAAGCTGCATGCATGCATATCTGGCCGTTTGTCGGCTAATTTTAAACACACTGATAGCATCTCGCTAATGCACTGGCTCTTCCTTTGCATGGAGGTACAAATTGGAAGCGACAGTCTATTAACCACTGGCCTGACCTTTGCAATAGAACGTAATGCGAAGGCCCTACAATGTGAGCGAGGGAGGGGGGGGGCAGGAACGTAACGTTGATTAATTAACCCAATTAATTTATACTAAGATTATCTGAACATTTATTTCACAATAACTCAGATCAGGGTGTGACGTTGACTTCTATAGTTAAGGTTTAATTACGTCATTAGAAAATGAAAGTGCATCAACGAGGAACACTTTGAAATGCTTATGAATGCATCTGGTTGCAAATTAATTGGAAATAGGTTCCGATTGAAATGACCAGAACCACGGAGGAGAAAAGTATCGAAATAAAACGGAGGCAGGTCTGGGAAATAAATGTGCTTCTATATTGATGTGTGTGATTTTACACTATTATTATTTATGTTCTTAATTAGTTAAAGTTCACTGCCAAAGTTCTTGCGTCAGAATCAAGCGTTTCTGTCGGAGGCGTCCTCAAACGCGAGTGAACGAGTTGAAATGAATCAAAATGTGGTTCAAAAGAAAAATCTTCTCCTGCAGGATTCAAGTCTCAGAAGATCTAGAGAAGTCTTTTTTGGATTTCTGTCAAAAGCTACATTTTTACACTTTCGTACGGCATAAAAGATTAGAATCTGATTTTCCTGTCTTTGTGCTAAGCTAAGCAAACCTTCTTCTCGTGAGTTAAAATTCACTGTACAGACAAAAGAAGGTCTCAAACGTCTCATCCAGCGCTTTGAGGGAAAAGCAAATCAATTATTTCCCGAATTCCAAACCATGAGACGGGACGTTTGACACATTTTGATCAGGCTTTCATAAGAAATTATCTGAGCCCTGGAAGCCGGCACGTTTGTTCTTTGTGGCGGAGCACGATAGCGCGTAGCTGGTGGAGATTCCATGCGGTTTTATTGCTCACACTTTCTCACTGGTTATTTATTGAACTGCCATCATGGCCTCTGCTCTCCGTGTGGCCCTCAGCATGATAGAGGAATCTATGCTACATGAACAGAATACTGAGTTGGAGTTTAAGTGTTATTAAGATGCATCACTCACTCATGCATAGGATACTCTTTACAGTAATACGTTCACAAATGCAGCTTCGGCTTTTAAAGGAAACACGATGCTAGATTTGTGTGCAGGCTGGAAGAGTGCATGGGGGGGGGGGGGGGGGGGCTGGGCTTTAAGTATTCCACAGGCTAAATGAAGAACAAACATGCACCATACAAGACAGTGAAGGAGAATAGATTATCATCTGCAGATGAAAGGAGGAGAGAGAGAGAGAGGGCGAGAGAGATTCATTCACTGCCACACAGCTGTCTTATTTGCAAGGTGTTGAAGAACCACTTTTTTTTTTCTCCCTCTCCAAGAGGATGAAAAGATTCTTCTGAAGCCAAAAGGGTCTGCTATCATTTTTGGGCAGCTTGTGCAGTAGAGATGTTATTAGCATAAATTACCCCCCCCCCCCCCCCAAACCAAAGAGATACGAACATGCTAGCTCCTTTCTGCTTTTCACACTTAATTGCCCCATTTACTGAACAGTTGCTCATGGACAACAAATGTGCACACGCTCTGAGATGCATGCAGGACAACAGGCAGACACAAGCCAAATAGGGCGTGAGCGATACCCTGAACTAACTGCCAAACAGCGTTAGCGCCGGTACGGCCGCAGCGGCAGCTAGGCGCCATTCAGGCTTCGTGTCGGAATGCGAATCCACGGTAAAAAATGTTAAATATTGCTTTCACAACCTTCGTCGTGGACGGATGAGCGAGCAAGCGAGTCAAAAGGTTTTGTTGCATTCCTGCCCCAAAACGCCGGCCTGATGGAAAACAGCCAATTACATCAGGAACTAATCAGGAATACTTTAAAGTAAATACTTGTCGGACTTGGCCAGCATTCTTATTTCCTTTAAAGCCCATTTCCCGTCTTCTTCTGTTGTAAAAAGTGACCCAGTAAGCAGGAATGAGGTGAATTATATATCGTGGCTTCACTTAACAGACTCAGCTTCTCTTCGGCTCACCCAGCAAGCTTATATAAGCAGTGCTAAGTAGGAGCTGCTTACGTTTCAGGTTTAGAGCAGCAGAATTGGCTTTTCATGTCGGGCGTCTGGGGGTCGAGTGTTTAAACGGACTTCACCCGTGAGTAAACGGAGATAACAAATGTTCCTGCAGGTAGGTTAACAGTCAGCGGCGCGACTGGACCGACTGTACAGGTCATCTGCCAACCCTGGGGGGGGGGGGGGGGCGTACAGGATGTTAATGAGGCTGATTGTATCACAGCCACCGTCCCATCCGACCACAACAGCGCTGCCCCCCCCCCCCCCTCCCCACCACCAACAACAACCTCCAGCTCCATCACTACATAGTAAAAAACATTCCTTCAGCCTGAGGGGGGTTGTCGCTATGGTAACATCCTGGGGCAGTGACCACATGTCAGAGAGAGTCGGGGGGGGGGGGCATAAGTGGACCGGAGCTCAGGCATGAGGAGGAGGAACCAATCTGGGTCTGCTGCAGGATGCTAAACTGAGAGAGGCTTGGATGTCAGATTCTCATTTCCTTCGCCGCTAACCTGTGGCTAACCTGTGGCTAACCTGTGGCTAACCTGTGGCTAACCTGTGGCTAACCTGTGGCTAACTTGTTGCTTTAAGTCTCACATCTTTCAGCTGCAATAAACCGGGGGCCAAGTGGCAAGAACCGGCGCCTGAAAAGCTTCCACAGCGACGGCAAAGTCTTCCTTCGACTTAGCATGATCATCACATTTTGTTTAAGATTGTGCTTTACCAGGGGAGAGAAAGCAGAAAAGGGAAATCTGACCTCGTTTGTGATTTAGGTCATTTCTAAATGCATCATTTGAAACACGTTAACCCTGTTATTTAATGAGTTGATATGCAGATAAAATGATGGAAGGACGTTACGCAAAACCGCAAACGAAAAATTCCCCTGTTCCAGAAATATTTTCTTTGCCAAGCGGTGCATTTTTAGGTTTTAGATGAACGTGTGACTCTTTTTTTTAATCACTGTGTGAAAGTTAATGAAATAATAAATGAAATACCTGCGATTTAAATAAGTTGCACCATTCCCAAATATTCCCATGACTTGGCACGTTGACAATAAGCTGTCTCTTTATATGAAACGCAGAATGGTGAGAGCTTGTCCCAGAGACGACTCTATTTTTCACCACAGTGAGTCTTCCCCTGACCTTTCTCGTCCTTGCTTCCGCACTATTAGCTCGGCTTGGTGGCGGCAACGCAAACTTCTTGTCGTGACGTACAATCGCATACATGTGATAAATCCCAACCTCCCTCCCCTCTTGGATCCGGAGGCGTTCGAGCTGCAGGGCCGCTGCTGGCGACAGGCGTGATCTAGGGCGATGGAGGCGAGGGGGGCACCCCCCCCCCTGCAAGTCGGGATAAATCTACAGCACTTTGAACGGCATCCAAGGACAAATTAAGGCTGATCACGAGACGCATTGAACTGGTTTAAAGACGACTACGTTGATGGGACCCTTTGAGTTCTTCCAGGGAGATCGACAAGTGGGTTAGGCATTGAAAATATATCCTTTCAAGGCCCGGATTCTACTTTTAATAAAGCAACGTAATTAATTTAGGATGAAAATATGGCAATGCTTCTAAATGAATACCCTCCTTATTGATTTGTTGACCATTAAAGCAAATTCGATCGCTAAATCAATCCACTGTTGCAGATAACAACCAGGGAAAAAATAACATGACTGTAAATTGAATTCGCTTTGGTTTTCGGGATCTCTGGAAGCCTGAAACCAATCCAAAAAACTTCATTCCGGGGTTCAGCAAAGCTGTAATTTTCCCAGTGATCATTAGATCATCGTCACAAACACGCGCCAGCCACAGGGGAAAAAAAGCAGCAGCTGAGAATAGGCAGATTTTCCGATGACTGCACCTTCTCCTCTGATACGAGGGCTGTAACAGGATCAGTTTCCCTTGAATAATCTGGCTTCATTTAATTAAACTCTGCAAGATATTAATTAATCAAACAAGTGATATGACACAAGTGTTGCCTGTTGCCTGCGAATCAAACAGGTGCATTATTTTATCACCTGAAAACACGCAGGTGACGGCGAATATTGAATGCTCAAGAAAACAAAGCATAAAGTAGAGACAGCGAGATAATGAGTCCAGAGAATAACTGGCCGGTTTAGCAAAGCACGGATCTAATTGTAGATTTCACCCTAATAAAAAAAAATCAAATGTGATTAATCAATCAGATAATTCACTGCCACGCATGGCGGGACGCACATCTGTGCAGCGGAAATGGGGGAGGCGGCGAGCCAAGCAGTGGTGGAATCCAGAGAACGGGTCCAGAACCGTTCCTGTACTGGATGAGGGCTCTCAGCAGGGCGGCGAAGGGACGCAAAAGATCTGAGGCGGTCTGAGACGACAGGAGCGAGGCAAACATCAACTGTGCCACTTCATCTGAAAACAATGGGGGGGACAGGACACCGAGTGTGCTCTCATCCACATCTCCATTGTCTGCCCTCCTCTCTTTACTCCTCCTCCGAGCATGGAGCATAAGCGGGGTGAGAGGGGGGGGGGGGGGGGGGGAGCAGCAGCGGGGGCCTGGCTGTGTTCTTTCTCCTCTGTCTGTGTGCGAATGCACAGACGGTTCAGTAGTAATTTGATGTGTGTCCCCGGGGACATTTGATGGATTAAAGCTAAGCAGCTCCATTTCGCAGCACCACCTGATCTTCCGCTGCCTCTGCCCCATATAAAGGCTGGCGTGATTGCTGATCTCAGCTAGTCTGACAGTCTCTCTCTCTCTCTCTCTCTCTCTCTCTCTCTCTCTCTCTCTCCCTCCTCTCTCTGTCTGTCTCCCTCCGTCTCTCCTCGTCCTCACTGGTCCCTTAAGCCTGCTGCATCACAGGAGCTATCCAGTGCTGAACGGGATCTTTTATTTTTTTCATTTTTCAGGGTGAAGCTGGGGGAGCCAGAGAGCGTCACGCAGCATCGTCGTCGGGCTCGTTTCTCCGCTGGTTTTCATTTTCTTATTTATCTTTTTTTTTTTTTTTTTTTACACTTTACATTAACCGGAAGGATTACCGTCAAGTCGCCGCCGCTCGCGCTTCCTCAGAGGCTCTTTTTCTTTTTCTTTTCTCTCATGCATTTTTCTCAGCTCTGTGTTTTTATCCATTGAAACATGCCCCGCTCATTTTTGGTGAAGAAGATCAAGCTTGATGATTTCTCTTCGTCCAATGCGGCCACCTCGAACCACCACCACCACCACCACCACCACCACCACCAGCAGCCGGACGACTCGTTCACGTTTGCACGCTCCGTCACGGACTCGGCGACGAGTCTCGGGGTTCGTCTCAGTGAGAATGGTGAGTTAACATGCCTCCACTCTCTTGCTCGTGCACCGCTCCGTTTCCGTTTCGGCGTGCCTGAGGTTCAGCACGGATCTCATCCGCTTTTGTTTTTTCCCCCATCAAGCGAGGTTTTCTTGTGCTTTGGCCAATAGCATGCTCGTGGTGTGTAAATTAGTGTGAGATGTTACACGCAGCCAGCAGATTTTATAATCCCCTCCAGAGGCACCCCACCCCCATCACCCCGCTCCCAGACTTTTGCTTTTTTTTTTTTTACTCCAGTGAAGGACAGACACAATTCAGGTCACAGTCACGGATTAGCTTATGTAAATACGGAGAGAAACGCGTGTACGACCAGGAGAGGCGGCGGTTACGTATTCGTGAAACCGTCCCAATCCCGCGTGGAGCTTCCTGCTGATTATCTCGGACTCAGACATTCATAGGAGATGAGCATCAGATGGTACGTTTGTCCTTAGCCGTTATTGTCCTTGAGTTCCCATCATGGGCCGATCTTCCCTGGCCCCCCTCTTCCCATCCAAATGGAGCACGCAGAATCGCCCCACCCCCCCATCGCTCCACTACATCTTTCTCTTCCTTCCGGGCATTTGAGAACTAGCAGGGGTTTAGAGTTTCAGCCCGTGCAGGCCCATCGTCCCCCCCACAAGAGACATCGACAACACACCGTACAGAGCAGCAAAGGGCAGGAGAAAATAAAAGACTAAATAAAAAGGAGTCAGAAATGCTCGGGGCAGCAGCAAGGCCCGATCCCGTGGCGGAGGTCGTACAGTAGACACGAAGAAGGGCGCGTGTGGTCAGCAGACGAGCTCCGGTCGGAGCAGGGAGGCGACCTTCACTCTCAGTCGGCTTTAAACTCGCCGCTTCCATTTTGTAGCCGCGTTCAGAAGGCCATGCGTGTCTTTGTTATGATTTGTCAGGATATTTTCACGGCGAGGGAGGCCTCGCAGACCGCAGCTGGACGCCGTGACGACGCCCACCTGTTATTCGGCCGTGCCAAAGACGAGACTCAACGATTTCCAAGTGGCCTCAGGCGGCCAGAAGTCATGCAAACTGTCAAAATGAACAGTCAAATTAAACACGGAAATAAAGAGAGACTATATTTAGCAGGCATAGCTTTGACTTATGTGATGATATTTAGACTTTCTGCTGTAGGATTTTCATCTTGGAATTATTCCAAGAAAATATTTGTTAAATGATTGTTGTTACTTTTAAAGAATCTATATATAAAAAAATTTTTACACAATGCAAAATAAGCATAATAACGAAAAGCAGAAAAGAAGAACAATGCACAGGATTGTTGTTTCATTGAAAACAAAGGAATCTTCCAAAATAAAGGCGCTGCTAAATAAAAGAAATCACCACGGATGAAATACCGAGCGTTTGCACTCCTGCCGCGCCAGCAGATTCTCCCCCCCCTCATTGAGGAGACATTTGACTTGAGTGTCTGTCGAACAACAAAGAGGGGTGGCTGAGAGGGTCCATTAATTACATGCTTACTTTGCATTAGAGAAACGACTCCATGAGCCGGAAAGGCTGATGCAGCTCCAGACCTAAATGGCGAGCGCCGCCTCCGACCTTGGCCGATGGTAAAAGCCTCTGCTCACACCGGCACGGTACGGTTTGTTTAAAAAGAAGAACAAGAATGGAAGTCTTGCTGCATGTAGAAGCCCGGCTGACATATTCAGGCTGGCGGGGGGGGGGGGGGGCTGTAAAACCGGTGGATGCGGCTGTTAAAGCTGCATTCGATCAACTTCAACAGAAATAGATTCTGTTTCTTGGGATTGTCTCTTTCTTTGACAGAATGCGTGTGCACTCTCTCCATCTCTGCAACCAATAGAACCCGTACAGTGCAGCACAGTCATGCGTGCACAGGCCATGTGCCCCCCCTGCCCCCCCCGGGCGTCAAGTCTTTGACAGAAACCCCTGGGAATGGAGACGCTATAGCGAGGGGGCACTTAAACTGATTCCTTAATGGACGGTTTCTTGACGGTACTTCAGCGAGCTCGACGCTGCAGACAGGTGACCCCCCCGCCCCCCCGCCCCCCCCCCCTCCACTACACAAACAATGTGCGTGATGCCATGTCTAACATAGTCAGGACTCATCGTGTGTTGCGGATACTTGATTCGCTCCAAGTGCGATTTCTGCATCTTCTGCAGCCCCCGATTGTCCTCGCAGCTGCACTGTTCCACATACGATAGGCTATTGATCAGTTCCAAACGTTGAACTTCATTCCGATCAGTCAATAGCTCATCCCCACTGCTTGCTGTACGTAGAGCTTAGAAGGGCTTCCTTTCTGCAGCAAGGCACCGTTTGTCTCAGGACGGGAATTTCACCGCATCATGCATTTGCCCTCAGATTCTAGAACATCAACCTTGGAGGTAAAATGAATGTTTTTTTTTTTTCTCCAAGCTGCTGAGATTCACGGCAGATATATGGAGTTCTGTGTGGATGCATTTAGCTGCCAACAAGCCTTTTAGCTCCTCTGGCGCTGGGCTGCTTCGCAGGGAAATGAAAGGTATGAATGATGCCAATTAAAATGCAGCTCCCCGAAATCAAGCTCGGGGGAAAGTTGGGAGGAATTAAATCACTTGTGGTGCTTTTGTGTTATTGCTGGTATTGTGTTTGAACCTGTATCAAGGAGTAGCGTGAAATCCAACGGAATGTGAGCAGCCATGTAACAAAGTTCCACCGGTCCAGAATAAGAAGACGGGAGAGAATTCTCACAGAATTGATTTTTATTTTGTCTTTTTTTTTTTTAAAGGAACAAAGTTAAATATTGCAAGTTGCTTTAATTAGAACCGCTGGATTGAAGGTTTAGAGTTGAATAAAGGTCACAGAGCATTACTACTTTATTTTAAAGGCCATGCATTACGCATCTCCTCACGCAGGAGACGTCACTGATGAACTATTATCTAGTTCTCATCCTCACTGTCAAATCCCAATCTTCCTTCTTGCAGTTGAGCGCGTCACGCTCCATGAATTTGTGCAGAAAGGCTTTGCATTCTGGAGTAAATGCAATCAGGCCTGTGCCGCCACTCAGTCCAAACTGCAATCCTCCGCAGCGGTGATAATGATGTCATCACCGGTGTGTCACCGCGCCCTCATCCATCACAGCCTCTGGCCAACTGTGTCTGCGTGTGTGTCTCTCCTACTCAGGCTACATCCAGGATTACATCACGCCGTCTGCGTACCAAGAGGAGAAGAAGATGGAGCACAAGCTGGCGTCGCCGGTGTCGGATCCGCTCTACACCCAGGTGAGCAGCGGCGGGGAGTACTGCGACCCCGACCTGAAGCATCCCGACAGCCCCCAGTCTGGCATGACGGCCAGCGGCTTCTACAGCGGCGAATCGGAGGCCTTGGCCGAAGGTTACAGCATGGACGCCTTCTTCATCTCCGACGGTCGCTCAAGGCGGAAGGGAGATGACGAGAGTCACGGAGAGGGTTCGAGAAGCAGCAGCGCCAACGCTCAGGAGAGGGGAGCCGGCGCACGCCACTCCTGTAACGAGTGCGGTAAGACGTACGCCACTTCCTCCAACCTCAGCAGACACAAGCAGACGCACCGCAGCCTGGACAGCAAGATGGCCCGCAAGTGTCCCAACTGCAACAAAGTGTACGTGTCCATGCCGGCGTTGGCCATGCACATCCTCACCCACGACCTCAAGCACAAGTGCGACGTGTGCAGCAAGGCCTTCAGCCGGCCGTGGCTGCTTCAAGGTCACATGCGCTCGCACACGGGGGAGAAGCCCTTTGCCTGCGCACACTGTGGCAAAGCCTTCGCCGACCGTTCAAACCTCCGCGCCCACATGCAAACACACTCTGCCTTCAAGCACTACAGATGCAAGCGCTGCAATAAGACCTTCGCTCTCAAGTCCTACCTGAACAAGCACTACGAGTCAGCGTGCTTCAAGGGTTCCGCAGACGAAGACGACTCTGGATCAGAAAAGTAACCGCGCGGAAAGCAAAATTTTTGAACCCCCCCCCTCCCCGGCTGAAGGTTCACAACCAATAACCCTGATCACTCTGCCCTCCATGCCTTTTTTCTTCCCTTTTTTTAGAAAGCAATATTTTGAAGAAACTAACGATTATGGCGAAGACCATTTCAAAAGATGCTGGATTATTTCCCTGCACAGTAGCTAATCGTCCACAGACAAACATACAATCAAAAAAAACCTGCCCCCCCCCCCCCCCAATACAGACTGTAGATTCTAGTTGTACACATTTAGGCAAAACGTGTGCTCCCATGGATGTGGGCTCATGGAAACAGACACACACACACGCAAACACATTCATGTACGCACGCGTGTACACTTATACACACAATTATATATGAGGCCTGGCATGTGAATTTTTATCAATGACTATAATGATATTGATATCAATAGTAATAATATTTAGATTCCTGATATTTTATAGCAAATAGTAACGAGAAAAAAAAACAGAAAAAGGACTAACAGTGTTTGTTTTTTTTAGAGACAAAATGACCTCTTGTATTTTTATGCTGCTTTTTATTTGCTAAGAATTGAATTCTTTTGCAACTGCCAACATGAACTTTTTATGAAAATGTGAACTATGACAGTATTTGCAAAAAAGGGGGGGGGAAAAGGGAGATCATTTTCAAAGTTAAAAAGACAGATCCCTTTTTTCACGCCAATGTTTCAATTAAACGGATGTTATTTTTCTATTTGATTTTTCTAAATTTATTTTTTTGTGCTTATTATCCCTTGTTGATCAAAAAAGCATCTTTGTAACTGTGGGTATTCAAAAAAAATATTTAATAAGCTATAGGCCGTAGGTCATTCAATTGAATTCTGCCAGAGCAGTGATTTTAAACTGTTTAGCAGGCCTGTTGAACAGGTTTCCACTCGGACTCAGTCTCACCCTGAAGGACAAAACCACTGGGATCCGCACCAAATGATCTAAGTGCCATGTTGCGGCTGACTGTCTATAGCAATGAAAACTTGTTGTTCTTCCTCCACCACGGTGGCTTGTAGAGACGCTGCTGCCTTGGCGGTGCATCGCCCGGCGGCCTCCACCCAGTGTTTGAGGCGCACCCCTCCACCAGTATTACCTCAGCGTGAAACACCCTCAGTTACAAAAGTGACAGTCAAATTATTCCGTTTGTTTTGTGTGTCGCTCAAAGCTCCCGCCCACAGTTGAGATGCATACCATCTATTTATCATGTAAATACATTATTTATTGACCTATTTATTTATTTATTTATTTATCGACCTTATTTTTGTGTATTTATTGAAGACTCGCTTATTCGTTAATGATCATGTGTTTATTTATTGTTTTGAATTAAAAAGGAAAAGAAGAACTTCCATTGACCTTGTAAGACGCTGCTGATCATCAAAGAAAATGTTTATATGCATGAAAACTGTAGAGAGTCCACGGGACTTAGTTTTTTGTTTTAAAGGGGAACAATGTACAGGATGCTAGGCTAGGATGCTAGGCTAGGATGCTAGGATACCTCAAAACAAGTGAATGCAGAGTTATTTTTGTTTTTAAGGCAATAACTATACCGAAAAAGCAATTGACACGTATAACAATCACACCCGTCCTGTTTTCAGTCGCTTGGGGGCAATAAAAGGAAAGAAAAATATCCTAAAGGCTAAAATAATCTCCATGTTGCTGTTTGCCAAAAGCCCACTGCTACGGAGAGTTCGGCCCCTTTTTTGTCGTTAGATCTCAGGCATCAGAAAATCGATCGTCGGACACACGTCGACGTGAAAATGTAAAACGTCTGCTTGTTAAAATTAGAGCGCCAAATAACGTGGGCGTAACAAACGCGGCGCTTTGAAAGGTGTAAAAGCAATAATGATAACGACGCGTGTGCTAAGATTAGCGCTGGAAGCGTTCAGCTCTGCTACAGTTTAAGTGTTAATTCCGTTGAAAAGGGTGTTTTTTTTTCATTGATCGTGTGGTTTTTATCCATCTCTTTCAAAAATAAAATTTGCTGGGAAGACAAAACGAAGCCAGTCCGGCGGCTGAAAGGCAGCTTTGACCCTCCTGCATGGCTACGATACATTTGAGGCGACCGGATTATCTCATTTGGTTCACTGACATGTTGGATAAAATCTAATTCGGAGCGTCGACCGCTCAGTGAAGCCGAGGTTCCTCCTGATGGACGGAGACGCGTCTCAATCAGCACTAATGAACGGATCTTGACGTGAACTCTCTTATGAGAGGTTTTTTTTTTTTTTATTATCATTATTCTGATGCTGTAATGCCCCCCCCCCCCCCTTATCCCATCCCAACCGCCTTTAAGTGGGATTGGTGGAGTGTGGGAGGATAACAGGTGTTTGTAGACAGACTGCAGATAGGGAGCGTGATGGAGTCGGTGAGCGACCTCCAAGGGGAAGGTCAAGCACCAGCCGGCAAATGCGCCGTCAGCTAAATTTGCATATTCCAAACGGATGGGGTGGAAAGGCTGAGCCCGACCCTACAAGAACAAATAAAGGAATAAAAAAACATGCTAAACCGGTCAGCGCCCAGAAGCTTCTCTTGATTAACACAAATCCAGAAATCTTGACTTCCCGTGGATTCTTTTGCGCGCCTACCTTCCGTAACACGCAAGCAGAGACGCGTTGCTAAACCTGGGGGCTTTAGAGATGTAGATGAAAGCAAAGGGATCATTAAAAACACGCTGCAGGATTGTATCTGAAACCCGGCAGGAGCACAGATTGTCCTCGGCGCCAGGGAGGCGCAGTTTGAGTCTCACCTCCTAAATATTTACACGTAGGGAAACATTGTTCCTCTTTGATGAGTTTGTAAATACATTTGTAAATATATCACAGCAATAATATGACAATGCATGTAGACATTTAATTCTCTTTTTTCTATTCATGTTGTCCGTTTTTTTTTGTTTTTTTTTATGAACAAAACAAAATCAGAAAAGACAAATGCAGGTACCGATTTCA
Organism: Brachionichthys hirsutus; assembly: GCF_040956055.1. Taxonomy (NCBI): domain Eukaryota; kingdom Metazoa; phylum Chordata; class Actinopteri; order Lophiiformes; family Brachionichthyidae; genus Brachionichthys; species Brachionichthys hirsutus. The sequence goes on from NC_090898.1 coordinate 15,886,428, forward strand.
GTCTGGGTGGCGACGCGAATCAGGGAGTGTCTGGGTTAAACGGCTATCTGTTGTAAGTTGCAAAGACAAACATCAAACTCTGTGTACTCTCAACGATTTGACCATGTTCTGTATGATTCCTTTTTCCTGTTCTTTTATTTATGTGCCCGGCTTGGCTGCGCAATGAAAAAGTGCCAAAAAAGTATGATTTCCATGACAAAAGCCTTCAACATATGGTCGGCTGCTCAAAACCTTCCATATGGTCCTCAAAGAAAAAAAAAACTGATTCTGATTTTCCTCTCTCTCACTCTCGCCCCCCCCCCCCCCCCCCAGCTGAGATGAAGAAACTTAAGCCATGATTGCTGAGGGATGTTTTTGATTTCTCTTGTTCTGCTACGATTAACAATGACAACAATAGCAATGATAACGTTAATAAACACAATAGCACAAGGAAGCCACCGGCCCATTGTTCTTTCTTTTAAAACAGCGAAATCGGGTTTAGTTTTCCAGACACGCCGATTTGTTCAGCTTTCATCCGAATCTCTTTAGGAAACATGTTGAGAATCTGGATTCTGTTTGGGATAGCCCCGAGTCAACATTAGCAGTGAATAATTATAGTCATGTGCGATCGGCTGCAGCCTCTTCTGTCAATGTTTGAGCGATCTATCGGGCCCGTATCCTTTTGTTTTCCCACAGCAGCTGCGAGCCAGAGCGGTCCAGAGGACCCGAGCGTGCCGGCGCAGCTTTGAATAAGACTTCCTGAGAAGTCAGCTTTAAACAGAAGCGCACAGGCATCTGTTCCGCCTCTATTAAGGCCTTTCTGGTCATTACATTTTAATGGAACATTGATTTTATGCTGAAACTACTCTGAGTGACTCAAAAGCCAAGAGGAAAATATGGCAAAAAATAAAACTGAATCATGGCAGCGGACAGGGATTATTATTCCGGGGCTTTTCTTGATTGGTTTCCAGGGAATATGCAGCACTTGAATTCAATCGCTTCTGTCCTTCAGTGTCCTCCAGCAGCACAGCGGCAGAATAATGAGACAGCAGGCGACTCAGGAGCGGCACGCTTTGCCTCATTCTCCTCTCCTGGTGTGGGAAAGCAGTGATTTCTACTGCTGCTGTTACACCGTTCGAGTTATGTTTCTGGGGGGGGGGGGTAACTAGATAAACATCCAACGACGAGCTCAACACCAAGCGTTGATTCTCAGGACGCGGCACCACGCAGACTTTAGCCCTGGCAGGCGCTTCCTCTGATCACATTTTGTGATGAAAGTAAATAACTGATTTCATTACACGGCAACGGAGTATAAAATGAGGATGAGTGGAATTCTATTATACATTAGCCATGGTGGCGCTGGATGAGCGGCATGCAGGCGGGCAGGGGTATAGCGTGACCCTTCATGCACATCCCTGCAACGCTCTACAGGCAGCCGCACACACTCAGACCCAAATCTGGTAAATAATTGATAACAAGCCTGCAAGATTGAGCGTGCTGCACTCACACTTCAAAGAAACTGACCTGAGGAAAGCATCGTCTGAGAGGAAATAGAACGGGGTGAGGGGGCGACCATGACGAAACTACACTTGGACTTGTCTTGCTATAAAACTGACAAATTAGCTATTTTGCTAAAATGACAAAAAAGAGAGCAACAATAAAGGCTTAGATTTCTGTCTATTTTTTATTCCTGGGCCAGGAACGAAGGATTCGGTTGCGTCGCCTCGGGCGTCGGCATGTTCTGCAGTTACTTGGCATTCAATTGATTCATTTTGCAAATGACCTGCAGATTATTTGTTTCATCAACCACAACAGCGTTGCAGGATGGATACTCTGTATTAAACTGCAGCCCGTTTCCGTTCCACGTGCAGGAATGGATATAAAAGTTTGGATTCATCGTGCAAAATCACGTTAAAAAAAAAAAAACACGTTTTGGTTCAACTCGTGTCTCTCTGGTCACAGGTGAAAGAAAACAGCATCTCATCCTTACCACAAGGAGAACATGACTCGCTTCACACTTCAACAGGTGCTGCCCTTCCATTTGACCCTTCCTGTGGCGCCATCTGCTGGCTCATCGGCATAAACAAACGCGCAAACGCCGACAAGCAATTTGCTGTCGACAACAGCGGCTTGACTTGATGATGATGATGATGATGATGATGATGATGATGATGATGAATATATTTATTAGATAGAATGTTAAATTACAAGTACAGTCAAACATCCTGTCTTAGAGGAGCATTTCAAAAAAGCCCTTACGGTCTTGTTTCCGTTGAAAGTCCTTAGTATATAAATCATCGATAATTAACAATACAAATAAAAATAAAAATAAATTACTACAGACTTCAACTGGAAAATCCAACAGTTTCCGATTGCTGCTTCCAGCATTAACCCACAAAGTTCCATTCAAATGATCTTTAAAATGAAATTATTTTAAAAACGGCTTCGTTTTTAAAATAATTTTTAAAACAAAGCTGTTTTAAAAACAGACAACTGTGGGCCAGACAACTGTGAGGGCCCCTTTAAGAGCTAACAGTTTGTCTTTTCACATTCTCCATCACAGGAGAGATGCTCATTAAAAACGCCTCCATTCCTCACTGTTTCATCAAGTGAGACTGCCAAGCTCTTTAGCTCGGTGTTCTTGATGTCTGTGCTGTTTGCGTAGAAACCCATCTGCTTCCTCGTCTCTCTGCTGGCAGCGGGTCCACCTCATCCGTATGCTTCTCTTTTTGAAGTCACGTCAAAATCGCATTTTCATGCATCTGAGATATCCAACTTGTCATCAGCGCTCAAGCAGAAGTCAAGAAGGGCGTTCCTTAAATAGCTCCGTTCTTTCCCTTCATATATACGATACACGCAGCGACAAGGCGAGTCATTAAAGGTTGATTAGATTACTAATGAGCGTTTCTACACTCATAGTTTACCTTGAGCAGTAAAATAATACAAATGTTTTTTTCTGCTTATGGCTTTATGGTGAAGCTAATGAGCTGAGAGAAGGTCGAAATCTTAATCCGCACCTTAATAAAAGCTCCACTTCCTCTCACTTGGGTGAGCAAATTCATTCCAGGGCTGATCATTAAAGAGAGAAAATGTTCTGGGCAGCCGTGCTCAAAGGGAATAGCACAGGAATTCATTTCAAAGGTTTCTGCGGCGCCGGTGAATAATCAACAAATCAGCGACGCTCACTGCTGTGCCGCCATTTCACATCCGTCACAAAGCTATAGTTTGAAGACTGAGCATCGCCGGCAGAATAATTAGCACTTTAAAAGCATGTCAACGTGTTTAAAAAAAAAGGACAGAAGATATAAATATAGCTCGCTCCCACGTCGGGAAGCTGGCAGGTCATTTTCTCCGGCTGCTTCCTACGTGACAATCCCACGGGGAGTGAAATCTAAAATTAACAGCAAATCATCATGTAGGAACCGCTCTTTGGTGACCTCGTGCTGCACCTGCGGGACGAACTTAATCTCAGTAATTGAGACGCGTTAGTGACTAGAATGCAGCCCTCACGCGGGGGGGGTCACGCGGGGGGTCACGCGGGGGGGTCACGCGGAGGGTTGTGGGACTCCAAGTGCACTTCAGCGCTGGAGATGATCTCCGTACGCGCTGAAAGTCAGTCTCTGCTCTTCCTACGGGGGTTTGTTTGGGCAGCTTGAAGCAGATTTTGATTGACAGCAGAGAAACAACTCAAATCTGACGTTGTATAAAGGGATTGGGGGGGGGGGGTATGCAAAACATCGAACTCCAGCAACTAACTCAATTACGCAATACATATAAAGTACTCTTAATTACATACCATATATAGGCCTCCTTCGCGTGGCAACAGAACCCCGTGTGACCGATTACTCAACATGAAAGGAGCTGCCATTGTCGTTCAAAGGATTTGTAATTATTCTATATAATGGCCTGCTGCTCCTGTCCAAGAAATCATTTTTAATAGTCTCATTAAAATTTGCGGTTTTGGAGAAAACAACGATAATTCTCTTTCCGCGCCACTGCCACAGAATCTTTGAAGCTCTTCACTTACCTGTGCAAAGATACGGGTCCAGGCATCCCTTTAGTAACCACAGCAACCAGGCTGGCTCTTTGAAATCCCTGCAAGAATATAGACGATGCCCGAGCACTTCACTTTGAAGGAGGAGGCCTACGCAACGCACCCGTCGACATCACCCAACACCGACCGATAGTCAGAACGTTTCCATTGGAAACAGCTTGGCCATGGAATTGTCATATTAAAAAAGCAGATCTTTAAACCGTAATAGAGAGAATATTCTGCGACATTACATTTTGTCCGGGGTCTCAGAGCGCAGCAGCAAAATACGTCTAAACACACACACGCAAAAAAAAGGTTCCTCCGTCGCATATCTGTAAATGGTGTTGACATAAATGTTATGTCTCCATCCTGCTCAAATCCCAAATCATAGAAGTCTTTTAGGATTTCCTAAATTGGGGTTTTATTTCAGGAAACTCAGAAGAAGAACTACGGATCACACACCACATGCTTCACTCGCGTGAAATATTTCCCGATTTAAGCAATAGCGGTGCTTTATTTCACTTTGCACGCAGACATCTTCGTTAAATATGCAAACCCTCTGCACAGGATAAGAGGTTTGAGAAAACGGCTGGATATCTAGAGGAAGAAATAATTACCTCTGCCAGTGAGAGCTGGAAAACAAGTGATTGTGCCATTGTTTGTTTGTCAGCGGGATAACTCAAGGATTTCTGGAACGGCTTCTGATGATCGTTTGGGGGCCCGAGGGGAACATCTGATTAGATTTTGAGGCTTATCCAGCTGATAGTATGGATCCAGGTTTTTGGTATATATATTTTTATAAATCATGTCTCTTAATGATGATGATACGATTGAGGGACACATTATTATCTGGATCTGGAAAAAGGGGCTGACAAAGGTTTACACAATGGAGGCTTTAAGGCCGCTAAACCTTCCGCCTCATAGTATGACAGAAAAAAAACACTCTACTTCTAATTATACTGACATTTAGTAAATACTAGCATTGAAAATTCGACAATTTTAACTTCTTACATTACACAAAACAAACATTTGAGGAGTGGGCGTTCCACGTTTGTGATTGACAGGAGCGCAGACCAATAGAAATCTTTCTTTAACCTGCGTCCTCCGCCCACCTGCTTCAATTGAGGGAGTGAAACGTCGCACTACTGATAAGTTAATCGGTTTTACCTCAGTCGGTCTGTGGCGCTCATCGTTCCACGTTATAATGTCCACTCGTGACAGCAGGTCGATTCACGCGGAGGTTCACGTCATCCCGGTGAACGTCGTCATCAGGCCGATCCCTCCGCCCTGGTGCTGGATGAGCTGAAGGTTCAGAGTCTGATGGAGACCGTGAAGGTAATCCTGTGATCGTTTTTAATACTTTATATTAACATTTTATATTAAAAACAAAACTTTATTTTTTTTCTATCTTGTGATTGTTCTCATTCTACAAGTTCTGACGTTTACATGAAAAAACTTTGATTTAATCCGATCAGAGTTCGGAGTTAAATTAGGAGCGGATGCACTGTGTTCATGGACCCTAAAAAATATTGATCCGATTGGGACTTGCGTGTTCATGCGTCACGCTTTCGGTCGGAAAAGTGTATTTTTGACATGCGCAATTTATACCAAATATACCGGAAATAGTAGAAGAAGAAGCCGCAGCGACTTCCGTTGTAAACAAAATATCCCTCCGCGCTTTTCCGCTTGAAACGTCGGCGTTATTTCACGCGTTTTCCCCGTTTGCGCTGTTACGTTCCTCCTTTAATATCTCCGGTAACGTGTTTGTCTCAGATATTGATCGGTTCCGTCTTTCGCCCGCTCTGCTTCAACTCGCTTCCGGGAATAACAGAAGCGCGTGTGGCTGACGTCACAGACATGCGCAGTAAGGACGGTTTGTACCGAAACATCGGAATAAGTGTTTTCATGCGCCCTGATCGGATCATCAATCGGTATAAACCACCCCTCTCGATCGGATTGAGTTTGATTTGGTCAGGCTAATCCGATTTGGGTGTGTACATGAAGCATTTTTATTCGGATCAGACTTTTAATCCGCTCAAATGTGTCCGTACTTAAGAGTCTTTCTAATTCTGAAAAACATCCTACAAATTATCTCACATCTCAGTCTGTGTTTTGTATTTTATTGTATTTTTCTAGCAGACGGCAGATTTGAATGTTCCTCCCATTGATGTGCTCTGGATCAAAGGCAGAAAAGGTGGAAATGACGACTGTTCTTTTGGAGGATGTCACAGGTTCGCGGCCTATCAGAGACTGAACAGGCCGTCCGTCCCAGCCAAGCTGATAAAGTCAAACGTTTCAGACCTTAAAACGTACCGGATGCAGTCAAGACTCTCCTGCTGCATCCGGTGACTGTAGGAGTCCGGATTTACCAGCAGAGGGAGACATTACTCTTTAATTCAACAAGACTTTTTTTAGTTTGAAAGTGTTAATTAAAGAAGTACGATATAACTTTTATTTATTTTTAAAGTAGGTTCTATAAGTTTAAGTGTCATCTTTAAACAAGCTCAAGCTGTTATGGCAGGGTGAAATTAAACGGTAACGGTAACGCCTTCGTGTTGCAAGCGTTTGATTCGTCTCCAGAAATGAGCAGCACCTCGTGCTGTTTTTATTTATTACCGAAAGAGAATCCGTTTATAAAGATTTACCAAAGCGTTCTCTCTCTTCCCTGAAGTTCAATCAGATCAAATGTAAACTATCTCTATGAAGAAGAAGTTTAACCGCAGCCTTTGCTCTCGGCCGTGATGAATAAACGTGCCTTTTAATCTTATTTCCTGGTGGGAAGATGGTTCCGGAGTGACTCTGAAAGTTTGTCTTCTTCATGTCGTGTATCTATTTTAATCTTCCTTTCCTTGAGAAGGGGGGGGGGAATTTGCTGATGCATTTACTGCACATGTTGCTGCAGGAATTCGGAGAACTCTCGCTCCTTCTGAAATCATGCTGAGCATCAGGGCAGTGGTTTGTCGCGCTGCGTTGGTGGACGGCGTTGGTAGACGGCATTGGCAGACGGCGTTGGTAGACGGCGTTGGTAGACGCCGTTGGTGGACGCCGTTGGTAGACGCCGTTGGTGGATGGCGTTGGTGGACGCCGTTGGTGGACGCCGTTGGCAGACGGCGTTGGTAGACGCCGTTGGTGGACGCCGTTGGTGGACGCCGTTGGTGGACGGCGTTGGTAGACGGCCTGCTGGTGCTTTCAGGCTGGTTCTTATTAAAGTCTGTTTCATCACTTGGAGGAAGGAAATGTGCATTTCCAGAATAATACAAGCCAACGACGCATCGCAGGCCTCTCCTACTGCATCTCCTTCCCGGTTGGAGCTCTGAGCTGAGCCCCCCCCCCCCCCCGACCGGCCCTAAAGGACTCTACATTTCTCCTCTGAATCGTCACGTGTGAGGAGACTTCCTGCGGCTCGCTCGCTATCTGGAAGTAACCGTATCCTCAAAGGGGGTTCTTTTCTTCTTTTCTTCTTTCTTTTGACATGCAACACCCGGTGTGAAAAAACCCAGATATTGCACCTGTTCCTGCACGGAGTGGTTTCCATGTTTGCTTCTTTATGCTCTATCTTTGAGGATTTAAACCGATCAAGGGGACTTAAGGAGCTCAGAGGAGGAAGTTTCTTTCTTGGATGAATTGGGGCCTTGCCAGTTCTCAGACTGTTCCTCTGTGCCCTCTTAAGAAATGAGCTTGTGATATATTCTGGATTCTTTGTGATTGGCCCTTTTGAGTGTTTTGATGTCCTGTCATATTACTCCAGAAAAATAAAGACGTGTACCGAGTACTGAAGAACACGAGGATATGTTTTTTTGAATGCTTTTTTACAACTGGAGTCTCTGGCGGCTTCCCTCAGACTGCTGTCGGCTGCAGGCGTGTCGTTTGTGCCAGATCTGATTTGATCCGTTTCATAAATGTTCCATGGAAATCTATATTTATTGCATAATCCTGCGTCCTGCATCCAACAAACCGACGAGCGGAGGCGGTTTCTGAGTCACTGCTCTTTGCTGCCTCCTCTGCGCCTCCTCTTCAGTCACTGCTCTCCTGCCCCCGGGGAGGAGGAGCGGACTCCAGCGGAATCCTGCTTAGTGGGAGTAAAAAAAAACATATTGTGTATTAAATGCAAATGTTAATACTCTTAGGGAACTAGATGTTGTACTTCAGCCAAACCTGCTTTAGCTAATGGCGATTATGCACTATTAAATAGGTTATACTGTATATTATATTATGTTATATAAATATATAAGTGCTTGTTTTCCTCAGGAGGAAAACATCTCAATAAAATAAACCTTCCTCATCATCTGCTGTGTCTGGTGACTCCCACTTCTGACTTGGCTCAACACGGTGACGTCACGGCAGGATGATCGACTCCTGCTCGTCTTTTGAGTTTCGCTGTGCCCTCCCGGAGCAGATATTCAAATCGTAGAACTTCTTGCATTTGACTTGATCATTTCCATTGGAAATGTTCGACACGGACAGACTAAAGGATTTGCATACGGATGCAGCAAAAGTTCCAAACACCTGCAGAGGGAAGTGCGTCGCCTTGAGAACCAAGGCTGCACTATAGAGAAAGCAAAAGTTACTTTCCATGAGGATAAAAGACTCTTTTTATTTTAATTTATTTAGTATTGTTCCTTACATTCCAGTGGTAGAATTTAACTAATTACTCGAGTACTGCATTTAAGTATACGTTTGGGTTCTATAGGCTGTATATTATTATTTATGTTATATTTTATCTGTGTGGGCTGAAGAAGCTCCTAAGAATTAAAATGCAGGAGATAAATCTTTTTTTTATGTTTTTTTATTATTATTATTAAATAGTTTGACCATATTTAGAATGACTGAAGTAATGATAATGAAATAGTCTTGACTGCCATGAACAACGAGTTCATTTCAAAAGGTGGATTGTTTAATTTCCATGCTTTACGCACGATATTTGCGCACCGTTACTTGGTTTTACGCGTCATTTTTGGTTTGACTCTAAAGTGGACGCCTGAATGTTTAATCTGTAATCTCAGAGTCTAATCTAGCCAGTATTGTGACGCTGCTCGGCTCCGCCCCTCCAGCTCTGACCGGTAGTCGGGGTCCGTCCTTCAAACGGTCTCCGGTCCATCAGCGGCTCTGCGCGGCGCTCCGTGTCATCATAAGGGGATGTAGGTCAATGATTCGGTTCTCAGTCTGAGCTCAGACGCGATCCGGATCCGGGACTGGTCCCCCTTTCCCCCCCCTCCCCCAGTATGACCTTCGCCATGCTTCGGCCCGTGGCGACCCGTTTGATTTATTCCGATTTCACGATCACGTCCGAGGATGATGAAAGCCGCAGTGGAAGCGACGGCAGCTCGGAGCAGAGTTTCTGCGGCTCCACCGAAAAGCGAAGGAGGATTTCACGCCAACCAGACGGAGAGTCCGGGGCGATCCTGAAAGAGAGGAGCGCGGCCAACGCCAGGGAGAGAGGCAGGACGCAGAGCGTCAACGGCGCGTTCGGCGCGCTCCGGACTCTCATTCCCACCGACCCGGTGGACAGGAAACTCTCCAAAGTGGAAACCCTCCGCCTGGCGTCCAGCTACATCTCCCATCTGGCCAACGTGCTCCTCCTCGGGGACGCCGGCGACGACGGGCAGCCTTGTCTCGGCGCGGTTCGTCATGCGCAAGGAGAGAGCGGGGCGCAGCAGCCGCGGAGCATTTGCACCTTCTGTCTGAGCAGCCAGAGAAAAGGGGTAAATTCGATTTTACTGTATGTCTAATCGGATTAAATTACACGCAGATTAAAACGCGCACGTGATGTGCAAAACGTCGGGATAACATATTTTACGCTCAAGAGCGCAGGAGCGTTATCCTGCGCGGCATTGATTGTGGTTTTGGAAAAGTCTGCTCCAACTCAGCGTCCGCTCCACTATTCTGTATTCAAGTGTGCGCGCAAAAGGAGCTTTACGCGCTGCGCGCAAAAGGATCTAAAGCTGACCCCGAACTGAATCCTAACTCTGTTGTGTTTTCGTGTCTGAGACTTTTCCTCTTTTCCCGCAGATCAAGGAGGGCAAAGACTTTTTCAGAACGCGGGGGGGGCTGGGCCCGCTGCGAATGAGACGCTGAAAGAGGAGCAACCTGGAAATACTCGGACTTTCTCAGGGAAGAGTCGAAGCTGGTGTTACGCACGACTCGAGCGCACAAATGCGCACTAATGCTGGATCAAAGGACGGCGCCAGAGACACTATTTATACTTGACTGAGAATTTAAACTAAGACTTTCAGAGATGCCGCGCATTTGTTTGAAACTTGTGAATTCTGGTCCCTTTTCCGCGAAGTTTTAAATAAAATATATTTTATCAAAGTTTCCTGATTTCCCCTTCTTTGTAAAAAACAAACAAAACAAAACATTGCATTTGTCGTCGGCATTTAAAAATGTAGTTCAGATTCTAATCACTGAATGCTGTGAAATTAAATTCACTAATTAAATGGCCAAAGCGTTAAAAATATTTATAACTTGGGCGGCATTTTAGAACATGAAGTAACGTTTTGGAAAATGGCCGCAGCTCTTATAAACCGTTTTTCTTAAATGCTCTTAAATGCTCGCTGACTGCGTCGATCATGAGCAAAAAACTTTAACCCGTTGTGGATTTATTCCTGACGCCGGATCGCACACAGACTTTCATCGTTTTCCTGTAACGTTGCCACGATGTTGTTTCTGAAGCCTGCAGAGCTCAAGCAAAGGTTCCGGGTTTCTGGTGTCAATGGCCGCCCCCCCCCCCCCCCCCCCAACTCTCACGATTGGTGTTTTTTGAAGTCTGCTATCGATTAGTCACGGCAAATAGTAGTCCACACTCTGCTAGGAGCCCCCAACACAGCTGTTGGTATGTCGGAGGGATAAATCACTGTTGTGGGCCCGATGGGGTGAGAGGTCAAAGGTCACGGCGGAGCGCGGCAGCGAAGCCTTTCCGAGGCGTAATCGTGAGGTTTATCATGAGACTCGCGGTTACACTAACGCGTTCCCATTCCCGACTCGGCTCCGACGCTGTTTGTGGAGCGGATTCGTCTCCGGGAATGTCGGAAACGAGAAAAGCACTGGGAGAGCGCAGACCTCCGCCAAGCTGCTCGTTCCCCTCCTAACTGGGTCTACACCGTCGGCATGGTGATCTGGATCAGCACCAGAAGGTTCTAGATTGTTCTTGGTGTCTTTACACACCAACCATGAAAAGTAAACGTGAATCAGAGTTTGTGTATTTTTAACAGATTCTTGAATCCATAAATGAGTTTAATGTTAAAATGTAATATTTGTTCCTGCCCTCATTCTGGATCTGATCGATCATTTTTCATGATGGTTCCTATCGGACCCCTTTATGAGTGAGATGTTTGGTGAGTGAATTTAATATTAGTTTAATATAAGTATTTTACAATATATGACACTTGGAAAGAGCCTATATTTATAAGTAAATGGGAAAATCCAGATGTTTGTATCCAGATGGGTATCCGGATCACTCTACAAATCCCCCACCTGCTCTGTCAGACTAATTGGAATTTGCTGTGCTAAGTCCTCCGTGCACCGGCTCCGGGCCTCCCCAAATGGCTCCCCGAGGTCCCCCCCCCCATCTCGGCAGGAAGATGTCACAGAGGCACAGGAAGGGAAAACAAGACGCCGTCGACCCCGCTGTAGAACTCTCTGTGCGTCGCGCTTTGGGTCAGCGCCAGCCCTGACATCATCCGGCGCCGGGACCCAGATGTGCAGCTCTCCAGCTGTGTCGGCCGAGCGAGGGAACCAAATAGTGAGCTTTCAACAAGGTTGGAAGAAGATTTTTTGTGTTTTAAGATGACGGGTAACAAATTGATGGCAGAGACCATCAGAGGAGATCCGGGGGGGGTGGGGGGGAGCAGTCGAGTTATGGGGGTCTGTCTAACATGTCTGACAGGCGAGGACACACCTGGGGGACAAGGTAAAGGTTTACGGCTCCTCTTCCTCTGATCCTCACATCTCTGAATCCCAAAAGAGATTATGCGCAGGGAGAATTCGAAGCTCCGCCTCCTCCTGGAGGTTTTGTGACCTGAGATGATCGACCTTCATTTTCCGAGCCTCTGTGTAATCATCTTTTCGTCCAACGCTGCGTCTTCTCTTTGGAGGATTAAGTCTGAACAGACACTTAGTTTTAATAAATATTAAACCTAAGTAGCGCGAGATGCTTCCTCCCGTCCTGCGGGCTCAGGAACTGATCGGATGCCGGCATGACGCCAACTTAAATGTGTTGCATGACCTTTGCCAGTCTCGCGGCGGCGCTTTATTGACCTTGAGTAGATGGATCTCAGTGCGTTTGATTTCAATCAGAAAGTCAATCAGTCAGACGATATGAGTTCAATAAAGGGATCTCAAGGTAACTCAGAAACTGATGGAATAATGAACCTCGGCTGCTTCCCGTTGCCGTGCAACAGTCACCGATCCAAACAAACCCACAGACGAAGCCACCCGGCGACGATCCCGAAGCACCAATCACGGCTGTGACGGCTCAAACGTGCCCGTTTTTCTTGCCTCACCAAAAAGGCAACAAAAACAAACTCGGATAGAATAGACGATGCAGAAACAGGAAGGATGTGAAGAGGGGGTGTTGTTTTTTTTAACATCATCTGGGAAGTGCAGTCCTGATTCCCAGATGGGCGCTAACCTTCCACGGAATCACAGCCATGCCAGGAAAGCCACTTAAACTTCAACCAAAGGCAAGAAGGTTAGCGCGAGTGAAACGGCCTCGTGGAACAAATGTCATCACGGAACGGATGATTCGAGTAATCCTCCCTTTAGGGACTTTTTTAAACGCTCCTGCTTTGGTGTTTTGTGGTTTTAGCCAGAGCGCTCGTTAGCATTGAAGCTAACATTTTAGCCATTGCTCTCCCAGTCTTTCAGCGTCTGGATTGAGAGGCAGCCCCTCGCTGCACCTGCATGTCAAAGATATTAATGGTGGCTCAGAGACCCCTCTTTACCGAACTTCCTCCAAGGAGGAGGAGGGGGAGATCTGTCTGGGGGGGGGGGGGGGGGGGGGGCTCTTCTTCCTCTTCTTCTTCTTCTTACATACAAGAACATTTGTTTTCATGCACCAGAGAGTTTGGCAGGGCCTTCAGACGGAGGGAGGATGATGAAGGGCTGGGCAGCGAAGAGGATGGTACGTGAGGAGAGCTGGCGAGGGGAAATTATACAAAATAAAAAATACATTTAAAAAAACAGGCAAGGCCCAAAAGTCAAGAAGTCATGGAATCAATAAAGAAAATGAAAGTGCTAAAGAGGACTTACCTGCAATGCAATGATTTAGTTATTGGATGGATTTTTATACAATTTAAGGAGCTCCTTATCGTGGTTGCTACGGTGACAATATATAAGAAACTGTGACAAGAATCAGTTTTTAAAGCTGACAGAAATCTGAACATTGTTGTTGTTTTACAGATCCTGTTTGTGTATGTTATTCTTTAGCGCAAGCATAGCTAGCACTAGCATCCCATTCGATGTTTTTAAGCTTCCTTGGTGCACAAAAAACTCCCTCCTCGTCTGATTCTAACGATCCTGTGTGGGCCGAGAGGATCCGCGGAGTGTTGCTGGATGTTTTTCCAAAGAACCACTTTCACAGATTTTCCTCCCGACAACAATAAACTTTTATAATAAACTAAAACTTGATAGGATCCATCAGCTCTGAAACGCTGGTGCCGTTACGGTCCATCAAAGGGCCATATATCTGTCAAAGCCCAGTAAACATGAGCAGGTCTTCATGGCGGGACCTGAGGGACGCCGGCGGAACCATTGGGACGTTTCACTTCAGCAAATGGAGCAAACAAGTCAGAGGATTTCCTCAATCAGAGGCAAAAGAGCGAAACAGGGAGGCCGCCGCTCGCAGCTGGGCGCGCTAACAACCTCTGGGATTGGCTGTGGCGTGCAACACCCTGTAATTACGGCGCGCACAGCCGGAGTCAAACACACACATGTGCTCCGACTTACATCCACGCTAACAAACAACCGTTTCCTTTGACTTGTGCATAAACGTGACGCCTTTTCTGATGTTTCGTGAGATGCAGCAGTAGACGGCGCCTGTTGTAAACTGAAAACGCCGGCGTTGGCCGTTGCCGGCTGCCGATGAATGAGGTTATTGTTAAAATGCAGATGTTGGAGTCCTCGCTCTTCCCTTTTCCATGAAGTTCTTGGGCTATTAATAACCATATATCGGCCTCCTTTGTCAACAAGAGCAGCACGGTGCAGGAAGACAATGGGGAATTCCCTGCGATGAAAACAACAGGATGAGCCGGGTGCCCACGTTCGTGTGTCTGCGTGTGCGTGTCTGCGTGTGCGTTTGATGTCACACTTTCTGTGGACCCGTTGCACAGAAGGTGCGTTCAGGGACCACATGGTGGCCTGGTTTCTTCTGGTACTCTCATCCTTTTTTCTATTTTTTTTTTTACAGGAAACCGTGACCTCACTTCAGGGAACCCGAAAGCTAAGAGCTGCCGTTCAGCCAGAGGACTGATGAAGACGAGGAGATGACACGGAAGGTCTTCCTCATCAAGGTGAGTCGTGCATCTCTTACTAAGGATCGAACCCGACGCCGTTTAGAGTCGTTTATCCCCGCAGGTGTGTCTGTCTCCGCTGCTGCTGCTGCTGCTGCTTTCTGCGGCCCGGAGTCTGGCGGAGACTCGCGCGGGCTGCGGCGATGACGTCACGCTGAAGTGTCCAGATTTCGTCACGGGCAGCGCGGATTACCTGTCGGTGACGTGGAACAAGGTGAGAGGAGCCTTTCGCGCTCTTGGGATCTGAAACGACGCCGATTAAAATACCGCGATAAGAACTTCCGGTTGATGCTCTGATCAGCTGAGCAGGAAACGCGGGATTATCCGGCGAGCCAGAGGCGACAACGTCACGCAGCTCTTCGGCTTCGGCCGGCCGGCCGCCTTCGGGGCGGATCAGAGCCTCCTCCTGCGCAACGTGACGCCCGAAGACTCGGGCGGCTACGAGTGTTTCGTCACCGCCCACGTCGGAGGTCGGAACCGGAAGGGCAGAGTGGACCTGCTCGTCAGCGGTGAGCTTCGGGTCAAGCGGGCCGAACCGTCGGACACCTCCGCAGATGTAAAGATCCGAAATGTTGCGCATCAGAAACGCATAGACGCAGAACCGGAAGTGATTTGTTGCTTCGAATCCTCAGAATCGAGGAATTGTGTCGTTTTAAGATGTGCAAAAAGCCTGTTTTTAGGTTCACTCGCTTTGAGATGAATATATTTATTAGATAGAATGTTAGAGTACAAGTACAGTCACACAGTAGCATGTATTACAGTACAAGTACAGTCCCACAGTAGCATGTATTACAGTACAAGTACAGTCCCACAGTAGCATGTATTACAGTACAAGTACAGTCACACAGTAGCATGTATTACAGTACAAGTACAGTCCCACAGTAGCATGTATTACAGTACAAGTACAGTCCCACAGTAGCATGTATTACAGTACAAGTACAGTCAAACATCCTGTCTAAGAGGAGCATTTCAAAAAAGCCCTTGCGGTCTCGTTTCCGTTTAAAGTCCTTCATACATAAATCATCGACATTTAAAAATACCAATAAAATGAATATAAAATTACGCAAAATAACAATACATTAAAAAGACACATTATATGTACAACGTAGGTGGACAAAAAGGGGGGGGGGATTGATCCGGAGAGAGTCGTGATGACTATACGACCTTTAACCTTCACGCACGCCTTTCATCCACAGTGACGTTTCTGTGTTTAAATCGAATGCAGGAACTCAGCTGTGAATATAAGCGAGCCGCGTTTATCTCGTTTCCACCTTGACTTCTCCTGTTCTTGTCTCTTATTTTAGTGTGTTTGGGTCAAGTTCACCGGACCGCAGCGCCGAACGCGACCCGCCACGCTCCGGGGGGAGACCTGCCGCCTGTTTGGGCCCTTTTAAGATATTCTGCAGTGGGCGTGGCCAAAATCGCTTTATCGCTAATCAGCATTTGGGTAATCAAACTTTATTTGCTTTTAGATGCGGCGTCCGGAATGGAGATGAGGAATTTCTCAAATTGTTTTTATTCCAGTTCTTTTTTTTTTGCATTTGTTTGATTTTATCTGTCGTCAGAATCTTGATGCTTTAAATGTGATTATTTCGTACGATAATGTCGACTAAATTAACTGTAGATTTGGATCCTTCTCATTTGTCTTTAATGTTTTCATTTAAACCCGCCCCCATAATATTCCTGCTCACTTTTCAACGCTGAGCTCATCATGGCGTTTCCAGCCACGCCCACTGGCGAGCTCTTTTCTGTCTTTCTCGCTTGGATTTCTTTGTGGCTTTCGATTTAGAGAAATCTTTTGTCTAAATGTTCCTGTTCAACTAGCGACGCGGTTTCTACAGAAGCCAGAGATGGATCAATTATCAGACTTCAGAGTTAGCGTCCGGTCCAGATTAAACGCTTTATCCAGGTATTCTTTTATTCCTGTGTCGATCCACAATATAATCTGTTGGATTAAAACGTGCTACTGTAGAAACAGGCCTATAAACACACAACTACCAGCTGACGATGAGCTTCTGCCCTGGTCGTTTCTTCCTAATCCTGCAGACCAATAATCCACACCGACGTGCTAAAAACGTGGGTTTGCCTTTGACTTGAGGCCGTTAAGCGAGTCGTGCGTGTGATTTCCCCCAGATGAGCTCGAATCGAGTCACGTCTGCGAAGCGTTGCGCCGCCTCCTCGCCGAGTTGCAGGCCGTAGGCGAGGACCGTCCCTGCTTCCGCATCCCTTTTCTCTCGCTTCTCTACTTGTAACCTTTTACCATCGCAGAGATCTCAGGTCGACGCCCTTCTAGTTTCTGATTGGCTCTTCGCCGTTTTGTGTCTCTGTTGGTTCAGGTCATCCGAGCGGTGCGCTCCAGGTCGTCAAGGCGACGGCAGCGCAAGTGGTGGAGCTGACCCAGAAGGAGACCATGAACCTGAACGCACGAATCCTCCTTTATTTGCATGTTTTTAATCAATATTTTTTGGATCATTTCCAGTCAAGTGTGGCTCCGTTTCCTGTTTCCTGTTTATTCAACATGAAAGTACAAAACAGGAAGAGACAATATGGGGCTTTTTGTACCAGACACGCCGCTGTCTGGAGCAGCTGAATCGTAATAACTCGTATATCACATTGCTGCACGCGTTTCCTCTGTCTAATGATATGTCACTAACATTTGGAGTTCAGATTTCAGCATATTTAAATTCATTTCACTGTAAATCCACGCGAAGAATCGACTGCCTTGTTTACCTTGTTGTTTTCAAGTAGGAACTACAACTAGAGCTACTTCCTGTCTGTGAGTCACGTGATCGAGGAAGCATCCTATCAGAGCTGACGTCTCAGACCCAGATAAAAACCCACGTGATCCGGTCTCGAGTCAACAGGTGCATGTAAAGTGCGCGCACATCACCACCTGCTGGCGCGTCTTTGCACTGCAATCTGAAAAAAACAAATAAAGATCGATTGGAAGAGAGCTGCGCTCGATTAGAACTCACGTTGTTCACGCGTCCCAAACCACGAGTCCAAGTCAAGTCTCGAGTCTTTAGCGCGTGAGTCCCTAAAAACAGGGGCTCGAGTTGGACTCGTGAGTCCCTGAAAACAGGGACTTGTGTTGGACTCGCGAGTCCCTAAAAACAGGGACTCGAGTTGGACTCGCGAGTCCCTGAAAACAGGGACTTGTGTTGGACTCGCGAGTGCCTAAAAACAGGGGCTCGAGTTGGACTCGTGAGTCCCTGAAAACAAGGACTCGAGTTGGACTCGTGAGTCCCTAAAAACAGGGGCTCGAGTTGGACTCGTGAGTCCCTGAAAACAAGGACTCGAGTTGGACTCGTGAGTCCCCGTCTCTGGCTCGGCAGAGGTCTAGTTATCCGTGTTTTGTTTCCTCTTCGCACAAACATTTTGTCACGTTTCTTTAATGTCTCTATGATAAAGTTGTTTGAAAGTCTATCTCGCGATGAAAGATGCTTTGGTGTCATGGTTTTGCATCCACAATAACATTTACAGCCACAAGATGGCGCACTGGATCACCGAACCCGAGCCCGGCCTCGCGTTAACGGGAAGTGAAAATCCGATCCAGAACCAGAACCAGTCAATAAAAGACTTTGAATTCAGATGAGAAGGGACTTCTGTTCTCAGATGCTTCGGAAAGAACAGAATAATGTTCTCTTGTTGTTTGTAGTTTGTATTTTGAGAGTGAATTATCTCTCAGAAGTTTCTATTTGGCCAAAATGTTCTGGAACGTCTCTCTTTCCCATCTTGGACCGTGTCACGGAAGAATAACAAACTGTTCCTGGCAAAGTAAAGAACTCCTGGTTCTACCGGACTTCTTTACATGAATGTCTTTAAGTTTTAAAATGTAGTGGAGTTGAGTTTACAAAGCGTAACCGTGTAATAATGAAGTATAAGTAATATACAAAACGCCTTCAAATATCTTTCTGATTTAAGGATAGATAAAAGAGGACAAGCTTTAACGCTCAATAAGCGAAGCCTCAGATCAGAGGTCCTGTACTCTCTGATCTGGAGCAAATTACTGAACCTGTTCTGGACTTCCACATCAAAGTCTTTACTGAAACAGGAACAGAAACAGGATCTGGGAATCGTTTCTGCCCCACAAACATTCCGCATCACATGAACGTGGTCGGATTATGTGGACTCAGCAGAAACACTTTCACAATCAGTCACCGCAACGCGGATTACGGGAATCTGGTCTCCGCATTACGGAAGAACCTTCGTCTTCTTTTCTGGCCTGAGATTTGATTACACTAAATTGCGTGTGTGTGTGTGCGTGTGTGTGTGTGTGCGCGCGCGTGTGTGTGTGTGTGGCCCTGCGATAAACTGGCGGCTTGTCCAGGGTGTGCCTCGCCCCTCGTTTACTGCTGGGATAGGCTCCAGCACGACCCGGTAACGACCCGGTAACGGATCGCGGGTTCAGAAGGTAATTGAATAAATGAATGAAGAACCCAAACCAAGAAAGTCCGGATGTCTTTTATGTTTGAACGCAAAAACGACGAGTGAAATTATGTCAGAGTGGAGGTGTGTGTGTGTGTGTGTGTGTGTGTGTGTGCGTGTGCGTGTGCGTGTAACACGATTACTCAATGCGCGTGTAACCGGATGGGATGTAATTAGGCAGGCATGGGAGGGAGCACCTGTGGCCCATTTGCCACTGATTGGGGGGGGGGGCGTATATAGGTGCTTCCCTTCCCCCGTCCCTGTCTTCGCGTTTTCCCCGTCAAAGGCGGGTTGGCCGTAGACTGTCGCTGTCTTGTCTCTCCTTTTCTTTTGTTTTTAGAGTGTTAAATAAATATTTTGAATTATTGAGTGCCGTGCTGGTTTTCACTGTGAGCGGACCTGTGGGTGGGAGACCTGCTAAAACGAGCCGGGAACCGAAGGAACACAAAATAGATCTTTAGGTTGGGAGTCCTGAAGTGGCGTTGTTGGCGACATTTCGTTTGGCCCCATATGCCCGACGCCACACGCGCAAAAGTCAAATTAAAGGCAGGAAGGATGGAGGCATTTTTCCTTTCACTTTCCTTCTGGCTTCCGCTCTGAGCTTGTTTCTGCGTTTTTTCTTGCGCGTTCTTTTTTTGCGCGTTTCTTCAGTTTGCGTGCGCCTTTTTTTTTAATTATTATTAATTAACGTGCAGGACGCGCATCGTTTCAAGTCAGCGGCGGCTTCCTCGGTGTGGAACGAGACGCACCGCTTCTGACGTCACCGCGCCTGAGGAGTTAAATTGGACCGTGAGGTTAATCGTCTCCGTACTCGTCGTCCGGAGGATTCAAGGCGCCTCCTGACCCCCTCTCTCTCCCCCCCCTCAACCCTCCCCAACCCCCCCACACAAGCCGGAGCCGCGTTTCACCGAAGCGCAACAAAAGTTCGTTCTGGAGATGAGAATATCTGTTCTGTGCAAGAAGCTGCGGTGCGTCCATAAACAACTGGTCCTGCTCGTCACTCCTCTGGTTTCCCTGCCTTTACTTTTGACTCTACCAGAAAAGGTGCGTGGTCTCAGTGCAACTCTGTATAGGAGAATGGATTTCTTTAATGTTCACAAAATATGAAATTCCCACGAGCAGCAGTGTCGAATCAACAATAAGGCGCATCTCGTGTCGAGTATCGAGACTTCCTGCGGGTCACTTGGATTTTTCTGCTGTTGAAATAAATGTTGAATAGTTTTTGAGCTGCAAAGAAAAAACAAGAGAAGCTGTTTCTGAGACTGGATTAACATTCGGTCAAGCAGAATTCTGCAACTAAAAATCATGAGATGAGCAGTCATTGATAATCTGGATTATTGTGATCATGAGAAATGAGATCATGAGAAAAATTTGGTGGAATAGGTTAAAAAAACAAAAAAAACCATCAGGATACTAAATGAAAACTCTGATGATCGAGTGTTTTATTTATTTAGTTGACACAACGTAACGTCTCTAAAAGGTCGACTCCAACTGCAACGATTATCTCTGTTAAATAAATACAAATTCCTGCTTTCAAAACAGGTTGGCGTCATCGTTGCATCTTATTATGATAATTACGATGATAATTATGTAGGCCTCGTAACTTGAAAATCAACTGATGGGATGTCAAAGTGTTGAATTCGGTGTTTCCAATCGTCTCTCTACGGGGCGTCTCTAAAATGATGACATCACTCTCTGAACCTGGCTGTCCCGCGTTTGTCTTTTACTTATTTTTTAAAGTTGACTTTCATTTCCTACAGGAAGGGAAATGTCTCTACGTGGTGGTGCTGATGGCGGCGTTTTGGTGCACGGAAGCCCTCCCCCTGGCTGTCACTGCCATGCTTCCGCTCTGCCTCTTCCCCACGCTGGGAGTCCTCCCCTCTAAGACGCTTTGTCCACAGTACTTCCTGGAGACCAATTTCCTCTTCCTGAGCGGCCTCATCTTGGCCTCGTCCATTGAGGAGTGCGGCCTGCATCGCAGAATAGCCCTGAAGGTCCTCTGCATCGTCGGCGTCCGGCCGGCGTGGTGAGAAAAATGTGCTTTCCTGGTTTCGGACTTTTTTACGAGATAAAATAGGAGACTGTGTGTTTAACCCGCTGCGTTCGTTCCAAGAGAAACACTCCCAACGTCAGCCGCAACCTGACGCCGCCGCCTGTGTTTTCCTAGGCTCATCATGGGAATGATGTTAACCTCGTGCTTCCTGTCCATGTGGCTCAGCAACACCGCCACGACCGCCATGATGCTCCCTATCGCTAACGCCGTCCTGGAGAGTCTGTTCGGAGACATGGAGACGCTCAAAGAGAAGTGCAAGCTGAAAGTCGATGCTGAGACCGAGACGACAAACGGTACGTTGTGTGTTCGGTACCCCGGTGGTGCAGTGTGTATCACCCCCCCCATCCAATATGTAATCCTGGCTGTCTAAGGCGTGGACTTCTGAACAGCTCCGGCGCCGTTATTCAGTATTAAAGTGGCGAACGTTTAACGAGAGTGGCGTGGCGTGAAGTCAGTGTGTGGTTGGACTCGTGTTTCCAGCAACGTGCGTGTGTGTGTGTGTGTGTGTGTGTGATGCAACCTGCTGCTTTTCGTTCTCCTCTAGGTCACGCCACTGTCATGATGCAATCACTGTCAGAGACGCAGAAACTTTCAATGGACGGGTGAGAGAGAAACCGCTCAACCGTAAATCCATATTTCTGAATGTTTCCCACCAAAGAGCCGAATCGGGTCGCCGGACCGCCGGCGGGAGCTGCTCGGAGACGGGAGCGCTCTCGCAGACGACCCGAGTTTAGATATGGTACAGATGGATGGATAGATGGATAGACGGATAGATGGATAGACGGATAGATGGACGGATAGATGGATAGACGGATAGATGGATGGATGGATGGATGGATAGATAGACCCCGTGCACTTTGTCCACTGTCCATTTAAAACCCACAATAGGGATTCGGGGACAGCGGAGGAGGTCCGATCGGAGGCACAGCATCAGCTTCAGGTGTGGAAAGGCTTCTTGATCTGCATTCCGTACGCGTCCAGTATCGGGGGGACGGCCACGCTGACGGGCACCACCCCCAACCTCATCCTGATTGGACAGCTGAAAAGGTACCTCTCCGCTCGCGCGTCGCGTGAACGGTGACGTTTCGGCATCGTTTTTGACCATCGTTTCGTTGCTTGGCAGCAACTTCCCCGACTGCGACCTCATCAATTTCGGCTCCTGGTTTGCCTTCGCTTTGCCGCTCGTCGTTCTTTTCCTGTTCCTTGGATGGGTTTGGATCGCGTTCCTCTACGGAGGGTTGAATATCAGGTATTGCTGTCGCTGCATTTGGTATTGATTGAGAAGTCTTAAACAAATCGTCTCAGACCACATTGGCGTTGATGAATGGTGATTTCACGAGGGTGGGGCGGGGCGGGGGTCCTCCCTTTTTGTGAAGGAGTTTTTCCTGTGATGCAGATCGTGCTTCCGTAAACACAACCACCGTGAACAGTCCGAGGCCAGAGCGAGGGCCGTGATCGAGGAGGACTACAGGAAGCTCGGACCCATAAAGTGAGCCCCCCCCCTGCGGTTCACGGTGAATGACGACATTTTCATCACAGAGCCTCTTGCTGACTCTTATTTTGCATGCTCCTATTTCAGTTTTGCAGAGGGGGCGATCAGTTTTTTCTTTGCACTGTTTGCCATTCTTCTTTTCACAAGAGATCCCAAATTTTTCTCTGGCTGGTCGGTCTTTTTTAAAGATGGGTAAGGAAGGCGCAGTTGATGGAAGTGTAAAGCAGCTCGTTGGTTTTTAACACCCCTTCTTGCCATTCTGGAAGTCTGTCGCCGTGTATCTCGACTGTCCTGATTGCTTCCTCCTGTTGTTCTGCAGGTACGTCTCAGACGCCGTCACCGGTGTGGTCATTGTGACCATGTTGTTCTTTTTCCCCTCGCAGAAACCTTCCCTACGTTGGTGGGCCGACACTCAAGGTGAGCCAGCAGTCGAGATTTAACAACGCTGGTGTTTTTGATGCCGTTCGTTTGTTTATTTGTCTGTTTGTAAACAGGATTACGGGAAAAAACTTCTGGATGGATCTTAATGTAAAAAAAAAAATTATAATCTGAAGATGGGTCTAATTTAGATCCCTTTAATTTTGAGAGCGGTCTGGATTCCCGTCTGGAAACACAAATAATCTGGATTTTCCCATTTACTTATAATAGAGGCTTTAAAATATATATATGTTGTAAAATCTGCTTTAAATTCACTCACCAAACATCCCAGTCATAAAGGGGTCCGATATGAACCATCATGCAACATGTCTTCTGGATCTGATCCAGAATGAGTTCAGGAACAAATATTAAATTTTAACATTAAACTCCATTTATGGATTCAAGAATCTGTTAAAAATACACAAACTCTGACTCACTTTGACTTTTCATATTGGTGTATAAAGATACCAAGAACAATCTAGAGCCTTCTGGTGCTGATCCAGATCACCATGTGGACGGTGTAGATCCAGTTAGTAGGGGAACGAGCTGCTTGGAGGAGGTCTGTGCTCTGAGTGCTTTCCTAGTTCACTAGTGTAGCACAGCAATTAGCATAGCATTTCATATTGATGCTGATTATTTGTGGAGACTGTAACACAGATATTGCAAAATGCTAGAAATAAGGTGAGGAATGTTAATAACGCGGATTAGAGTCTGAGTAAATGCCCCGAATGGATCCCTGTTTCTGGGATTAGGATAATCTCTCATAATAACTCGGCCCTGTTTGCTTGAGCGAGTTTGTGTGACTGTTTTTGTTGCATGCAGCTGGTCAAACAAACCCCTGGCTCGCGTCAAAAATGAAAAAAATAACATTAAAATCAGAGTAGATTCAGTCGGAAAACGAGGAAAGAGCAGGACCAGGGTGTAAAACACAACACAAGTAAAAACAACTACAACGTCAATTCCAGGCCAGGTTTTCATGGAGTCGTGTATTTTGTTCTTTCCTCAGCACCAAACACTCCGTATGTACCCCTCTTAACATGGAAGAAAACCCAGGAATCTGTTCCCTGGAACATCATTCTGCTGCTCGGAGGCGGCTACGCTATGGCTAAGGCTTGTGAGGTAAAAAAACAAAGATGTGAACGCATCTCTTTCCTCTTGGTTCTGCTCCGCTCTTCTTCTTCTCCTCGGAGTTTGTTTTGCTTTGATGTGGTTTGTTCTCTGACCTTTCGTCCCGATCCCGTGGTGTTTGGCAGGAGTCCGGACTCGCCACCTGGATCGGGGGCTACCTCCGACCTTTGGCTGAGGTCCCTCCGGCTGCAGCTGTGATGTTGATCACTGGTTTCGTGGCCTGTTTCACGGAGGTCGCCAGCAACACCGCCACAAGTATCATATTTCTACCCATCATTATGAAACTGGTGAGTTCAGTAATTGATCTATGTGTGTGTGTGTTTGAGGTGTGTGTTCTTGAACAGGAGTCAATTCAATTCAGTTCAATTTTATTTATATAGCGCCAGATCACAACAGGAAGTCCTCTCAAGGCGCGTTACAGGATTAGCAGGGAAAGTCAGAACCCAACTTGACCCACAAGAGCAAGCACTTTAGCAACGGAGGCAAGGAAGAACTTCCCTTTAACGGGCAGAAACCTTGGACAGAACCTAAGGCTCATGGTGGACGGCCATCTTTCTGGGCCGGCTGGGCAGAGAGGGAGAGGGAGAGGGAGAGGGAGAGAGAGCGAGAGAGGCCCTATAAAGCTATAAATGCTAATGCTAGCGATATGGACATCAGTGTTGAGGGACACAGGTCCAGGTTCTGCAGCACCACGGACAGAAGGACCTGCAGACAGAGACAGAAAGAGGGACAGACAGAGAGAGAGAGACCAAGTATCAGAACCTCAGTTTCATTTCGATGTAATAACAGGAAGTTCTTGGTCATCCGGGCGTTAATGTCCTGAAGGCACGTCTGACTGACTGACCGAACTAACCAGCGTCTGTTGCTCAACTCTTCCTCGACTCTTGCGGCAGATGTCCTGATGTCTGCACCCTGTTGGACATTAACTGCTGCTGTCATTATTGGGAGACTTTTGGACCCCACCTATGACATCAGTAAGACATTCTGTTTTTGAACGTGTCTGTCTGTTAGCAGGATTACGGATATGAACCATCATAAAAAAAAAGGTCTTCTGGTTCTGATCCAGAATGAGGTCAGGAAGGAAAAAGTATAAAAGTGGATTCGAAAATCGGTTAAAAATACACATCAACTCCGAATCATTCTTACTAGCCCGATTTATTCAATATCTCTGGATATGTTTGAGTTTTTTAAGGTTTGGTTGATTTAATCAATTCAATTGCGTGAACATTGATTTTGTACACTTAGTCAATGACTTAAAGATGATTTATAGACAACTTATCAATGACTTATCGGCGACTTATCGATGACTTATCGGCGACTTATCGATGACTTATCGGCGACTTATCGATGACTTATCGGCGATTTATCGATGACTTACCAATGTCTTACCGGCGACGTATCAATGAATTATCGGTGACTTATCGGTCTTATCGGTGACTTATCAATGACTTATCGGCGACTTATAAATGACTTATCGGCGACTTATAAATGACTTATAGACGACTTATCAATGACTTAGACGATTTATCAATGACTTACCAATGACTTACCGATGACTTATCAATAAATTATCGGTGACTTATCAATGAATTATCGGCGACTTATCAATGACTTATCGACGACTTATCAATGGTGTATTGACGACTTATCAATGACTTATCAACAACTTATCGCTGACTTATCAACAACTTATCGCTGACTTATCAATGACTTATCAATGACTTTCTAAGTGCTATTGGACAGGCGGCTTCCCTCCAGCAGCTCTTTATCTGTCATCCTAAACTCCGCTCCAGGCCACGAGCATCTCTGTGAACCCTCTGTACCTGGTGATACCTGCTACCATCGGATGTTCGTACGCCTTCATGCTGCCGGTGTCCACGCCGCCCAACTCTATCGCCTTTGCGTCAGGACTTCTGGAGGTCAAAGACATGGTGAGATGCTCGCATTGCCTCCTTTGACGTGTTGAGATCTTTCCTCGCCGCCTTCATGTTCCCTGCTTCCTCAGGTAAAAACCGGCATCGTCATGAACATCCTGGGGATCCTCGCCGTCTCTCTGGCCATTAACACCTGGGGCGCCGCCATGTTTGACTTGAAGACGTACCCGGAATGGGCCTCACCCGGCAACCACTCTCCTGTTCTTCTCGGGGTCAGCTCGCTCAACGCGACGCTCTGATGAACCGATCGGCGTCAACGCGAGCTCAGATAGCATCAGAGGATTGTGGGAAGGTTTAACACTAAATGGGGACAAATGTCTGTTGAGATGTTTCTGGGTTAACGTTAACGTTACAACGACGATTCTACACGTCTAAACGTAGGCTCCCAAGAGTCCAGGTTTTACAATGTGAATGGTTGAACGCTCCATGCCTGAAGTTAAAAACCTTTATTTTGCTGCCTGCCTTCTCGGTACGCGCAACAGGAGACGGGCTTCTCCTCCGCAGCAGCAAAGGGCGAGCGTTTCATACAGGTGCCGGTTCATATCATTAGAATATCATGAACCAGTCGATTCATTTCAGTAATAAAGAAACTCCTTCATGATATTCTAAGGATATGACCGACACCTCTATATGAAACTACAGGATGTTCTGATGCTCCTCGGCTCACGTGTGCCGGAACAATGAGAGAAATCTATATGAGTAATTATTTTAAAGTCTATATTTCTAATCAAAATCACTGAGAGATTATTATCGTTAATTTATGATGTGTCGTTGCTGCCGAAGCCACAGCGGATTTCAGCCGATAGCTACATTTAGTGGATGAAAATGTACATTTTATTAGACATTGTGATTTTTTAACTCTTAAATGAATGCCATTACAAATAAAAGCTAATTAAATTACGCCTGTGCAATTCTGATTCGCTGCTATGCGATCAAGTGAGCTGCTACTGCGTGAACGCGGATCTACAGATGTGAATTCATTCCTCGTTCGCCTCCAGTTTAAAGACAATGTTTGACTCGCGGCACGGGGCCGGGGTAGTTACTGAGTGTTAGCAGGGCCGGGGTAGTTACTGAGTGTTAGCAGGGCCGGGGCAGTTACTGAGTGTTAGCAGGGCCGGGGCAGTTACTGAGTGTTAGCAGGGCCGGGGTCAAAAGTCATGTCGGGTGTCAAAGCAAACCCAGCAGGACGGGATCGGTCTGGCTGCGACATTCATTAACCTTTCAAACACTTTATTATGGAGGACCAAAACTGCCACAATTAAAAATATAAATGGGGAATATATATATATATATATATACACACAAATAAATAAAACTGCTAATATAAATAAATTTAAATTAAACAAGACTTGTATTCATATTTCGATGCACCTTCTGGGTAACTGCCTCACTGACTCATTTAAACTCGATTCAGTAAAAGTAATCGAGTTTGCCATCGCGAATGTGCGAGTTCTTCTTAATAGTAGTTTAAGGTATGTTTTGGCGCCCCCTGGAGGCCACGGCGCGCTCTGATGTAAGTGAAAAGATAAGATCACAGATCAGGACGATTTTTTATTGCTCTTATCTCACCAGCTGAGTTTGTTTCTGAGAATAATCATCCTCCGACGAAAGAGAAGCACAAGTTCCTGGAAAAAGGCAAATGGAAACGTGATGGAGGCCTTTGGGAAGAAAAGGATTGTAAACCTGTGTGTGTGCATGAAGTTCTTTCATGTGATTGTGCGTCATGTTCGGGCCATGGCGTTACCATTTCCCTCGTGAGAGCTCGTCGGCAACCCACAACATGACAGAGTTCCTCTTTTGATCCGAGTCTTCCTCCGGCGTTTCCCAGAAACATGAAGTTCATCACGGAGAACGGCGGAATACGAATCAGGTAAGAGTATTAGCTTTTAATCGTCTGTTGATCCTTTTAGGAGCTGATCTTCCTTAAATCATCGGATCTATCATCTATCATCTATTACCTATCTATCTATGGAGAGCACAAACCTCCTCCAAGCAGCTCGTTCCCCGCCTAACTGGATCTGAAAAATCCTGATTTTTTTTGTATCCAGACGGGTGTCTCGCTTTCAAATTTTAATGGGAACCGTTAGACCAAGACCCATCTTCAGATCTTTTCCATCTAGCAGCAGTTATTCCGTAATCCTTGGCGGAGGGAACAACATTGAAAGCTTTCATTTCGCTCCTCTTTTCAAGAACTCAATCGTGCGTCCCTTCCCAAACCTCCCGGGTGCCGTTTCGTTTTTCCTCAGGAACAGAACGGGATCCTGCAGACGGGCTCTTAAATCCGTCCTGCTTCATCTCTGGGATGTCTATTCCGCCCCTGCGCCTTCCGGGAAAGACGTCCTGACGCTTCTATCTCTCTGTGTGACCGTCGCCATCGTCACCGGCGGCCTGCTTCACCACTGGTTGTCAAAGACTCTGAAATACGACCGTGAGCCGTCCGTCCGGACGGCGTGCGTCTACCTGGTCGCCGTGGGCCCGCTCTGCTTCCTGTGCCACCCCCTTCGCTGCGTCCTGACTATGATACTTCCCACCGTCTGCACCAAACAGGGACGCAGACTCCTGATCTCGGCCTCGGTCACGATCCTGGTTTTGAACGTCGTACCCAACGTCACGCTGAACATCGGCGCGGTGGCGCGGATCCTGAAATGCACCGGCGAGAGTTTGGCCGGGGCCCTGCTGAACTCATCGGAACCGTTGAACGAAGCAAAGCGAGACCTCGTCGAGGAAACCATCAGAGTCAAGAGGGAAGACTTGAGCGTCGTCACGAACCTGAGGAAGTTGGATCACTTCACGTACGTCGACTTGTCGGACATCAGAAGCAAGTTCTCCGGGTTGATTGGGCAGATGGACGGCGACTTTTCTCGCGCCAGGAACCTCCTGGCGGAGTACAAACTGCTCTCCAACAGGGTCGTCGCTGGAATTTACGTGGCTCTGCTCGTCTTCGAGGCGTCGCGCTACCTGAGGTCTTACCTGACGTCTGTTCGGTTTGATAATGTCCTCGTGTCCAATGCGTCCCGGGGAGAAACGTCCCGTTCCGCCGGCAAATGGACGAAGAAAGACAGAAGTCGACGGCGAATATCGAAGCAGGAAGTTACTTCCTGCGTCTTGGCGCTGGTTCCGGTAACGCTGTATTTCTTCATGATGTTGTTGATAGTAGCTCTGGATCACGCCGTCTATCACGCCGTTCAGGCGATTTTGCTGTGGCTTCAAGATTTTCCCCAAACGTCCGGCGGCATAAGCGTGGATTATAAGGTCAGACAGCGGACAAAGCGTTCTTTGACCTTTCACCTCTGGGTTTTGCCTCTTCCCTTTCTCACGCCTTTGCTCTTCTGACAGGTGCGGTGGTTCCCCCCTGCTCTTTGTATTATCCCACGGTCCTGCATCACCCGGGAGCTTACGCATTTCCACAGAGATTACACGTGGGCCTTCAACCTCGAGCCGTCGGCGTGCAATGCGACGACTTCGGCCCCGGACCGGCGGGTGGCGGCCCTGCTGGGGTGTCTCTGGCTCGTTAGCTACTCTCTGGTGTTCCTGGACGTTTACGCCGGGCGGCTGCGCAGGATGATCTCTGCATCCTTTTTCAGGGAGCAGGAGGAGAGGAGAAAGGCTCACCTGGCAGAGAAGATACGAAGGAAAATGAGACAAACGGAGCAAATAGCGACCATTTCTGCTGCCGATGGGCCTCCGGTGAATCGTCTTGTTCCACCACCAGTACACGTTTTCAAATGAAACATACAAACCTGTTTGTCATTTACTACTCATGTTTTAACTAGAAAAGCACTCGGAGAGTGCAGACCTCCGCCAAGCAGCTCACTCCCCTCCTAACTGGTGGCCTCTGGTGGCCTCCGGTCGTCTCTGGCGGCCTCTGGCGGCCTCTGGTCGTCTCTGGTTGCCTCCGGTGGCCTCTGGTGTCTCCGTGGTGGCCTCTGGCGGCCTCTGGTGGCCTCCGGTGGCCTCTGGTGGCCTCCGGTAGCTCCGTGGTGCTGGTCCACACAAGCTTTGAGCTCATCCTATCCGGCGCTGAATATGACTTTTTAACATTTGGCCTTGAACACAACACAGGAATAGATTTGGTTCAAATGTAAAGGTAAATAATTTGTTCACGGTGGTGATGCAGATAGATCAGAGAAAACAGCAGCCGTTTAATTTAAAGGACTGAATAAAACTATCTCCTGCAGGGGTTTCCAAACACTGACGTCATTGCAAGGCAGTATTTTACGACTTGGGTAAGAAATCTGCTCCTCACGAGTAACTCTAAAAAACACGGATGAATATTTTACACACCGTGCAGTATTTATTAAATTAACTCGTCTTCATTCTGAGAGCAGACGGGCCAACAAATTAGATAATCTGACTTATGTACCGGTCAACCTAACTTGACTACAATAATAAAATACATGAAATGCAATTCTTTTAATGTGAAGGGATCAAAATGTGTGTAGCATGCGTGTAAACAGACACCCATCTCCCTGCACTGCTGAAACATGAAGTATCAAAAGCACGTCTTTTATTGACCATTAGAGTAAATTCTAAAGACTTTTGGGACTAACAAATGTCGTTTGAGTCAGCGAAGGCGTAGAAAACAAGCATCTCATCCGTCTTCAAAGAAAAACGTCATTGCATTATATAAAACACTTGGCAACGGAAAGGACGACGTAAAAGACGTGCACGTCAACGATTCGCAAATGTCTTTAAAAGATTCTCATCAGTGAGGAAGAGTCGCGACAGGAGTCGGAGGTCTTGCTCGTCAGTTCTGCAGACGTAGGCGTGGCCACGTTCCCCGCCTGGGAGGCGTGGCCACTGATATGCGAGTATTGAATATGTACAATGCGGAAGCCTTGGTCGGAGATGAGGCCGTTTCAGGAATCCAGCTCCAGCTGCCGTAACTCGTCCCGGAGCGCCGGCGCCCGGCCCAACTTCTCCCGCTGCTCCTTGGTCGGCTCTTGTATCTCGCCGGCGTCCACTTTCTGCTGCAGCTCCTCGACTTGCCGCAGCTTCTTTTTCAGGTTTTTAATCCTCTTCGCCATTTCGGCTGCCGCCGCCGAGGAATCGTTCGACGAAGTGGGAACCGCCGCCGCCGCCGCCTCCGTGCCGTGCGACGAGTTATCATCCCCCGAAAGGGACACGTCCTGGATGGCGTTGCTCATCGAGTCCACGTCCACGTCCCCGTCCTGGTGCTGTTTCCTTTTTTCCTTCCGCTTCAGGTTGCGTTTGGCAGACTTTGAGAGCGCGGCCTCGCCGCCGCCGCAGCCGCCGGCCGTCCTCTGCTGCTGCGGCGCGGCGTCGGACGGGCTCATGCCCGGCGGCAGATCTGGTTTGCCCTTGAAAAACTTAACGTACTTGTTTTCATAGCTACGACAGGGAAGAAGAAAAACAAAACAAAAGGAGACAAGACGATGAATCATTCCGAACGCATCCGAGTCATTCCTAAACGACGTCGGACCCGGTCCGGCTCGTGCAGAGACATTTTCTGAGTGTATTTACACTGGCACTTCTTCCTGGGGGACGTAACCGTCCTTCACGCGCCTCGGCTTCCTCCACGTTCCATCAGGTCGTTGCGTGGCAGCGATGTATTTCCCTGCACAACAAAAAGCAAAGCTTTTTTTTTTTTTTTTCTGGACAGCTCTAACAAATTCAGACGAATTCATCCGCGTGGCCGGAGCAGGCAGAACTTTTCTTCATCCCGTCGTCTCCGCGCCAGATTTGAGTTTTAGAATTCCGAACAGAGGAGCTCTGCGCTCATTATTCGCTGGAAAGGTTTTATCAACAAACAAACTTATGCGAATGGATCCGATTCTGATCCCGAGGGGCCTGACATCCTCCCCCTCTTTAAAAAAAAAAAAAAAGGACCTTGAATTCTCCGCCACGCTTTGGGGGCGAGGGTAATTCAACATGGCCACAGACGGCAGATAAAAGCCGAGCGCGGTTGATGCAAGAGTCCAGTTTCATGCAGAAATACAGAACATCTGACAAAGAGAAAGCATATATTTAATAGTTTTCTATGTGGTATTCACACATACTGTAACATAAAATATCGCATATGTATTTATAAAAAAGAAATCTACGTCAAAGTGGACACTGGACCGACATGGGGCATTAACTTGTGATGGAAGCATTCATATTTGATATCCAGTGTTTTTGAAAATGACTTAATCATCGTACTGTAGAGTATTTGTTGCAGCACTCCACAATAAGACATTTAAAGCTCTGAATAATACTACACAGGCATCTTTTTTGTGTTTTATGGCACACACGAGATTGAGACTACGAGTGATTCAAGCCACTAGATGTCGCTGTGCACGCAGCGTTTCAAGGCCTGAAGCCTCAAACGGGTTCCAGAAAAAAAAAAAAAAAAGCTTGAAAAAGAAGAAAGATAATAAATATCTTTGAAAAAGGGCCGTTGAGGCGGTTCCTGTGTGAGCTTATCTCCTCGGGGGCCGCCGACCCAAAGTTGAAGCGCCCTGACCGTAAAAGCGCGGTCACCTTCAGATTTGAGCCTCGACTCTGTCACGGCCAGACGGCGTTATCAGATGCGTTGCAAAGGTTGGAGCCCGATATAGACGTGCTTCAGAAGCGGTCAGTAAAACCTTACAATGAAAAGAAAAAGTATTCGGAACCAGTCGGAGCAGAGTATTCTGAAGAAGACGGAAGCATCGATGCCTGTTTAACAGGACTCTGGAAAAGCTTTTGGCTTTGTTGTCTGTTTAAAAATACACGAGAGGGGGAAAAAGAATTTCCCCATCGAAGGACTAATAAAGTTTCTGGAATCTGATCGGCTAAGTTGAGGAATGCTTTGACTGAGGAAGTTGAAAACAGCGGCTAAGACTCCGGGGCGAGCAGGTGAAGGTATATCGGATCAGCCTCCACAATGATGTTGGACGATCGGACCGAGGAGAAGCTGAAAGCTGAAGTGGGTCCAAAAATGGAATGTTGGGGTACCCCACGGGAAAGTCAAGATGGGGATGGGGAATAAATCACCCGATTACCAGGAAGTTTCTACCTAAGAGAGACTTTTACAAAACCAGCATCCATTGTTACACTTCGATGAAATATAATTCAAGCTGCACCCGCGTTCGAGAGAAATCATTGGACGGCTTCAGGGGGGCCGTCTCTTCCCCTTTTGGGGACGAGCTTTGGCTTTTGTCACACATGCCAAGATATTTGCTGCTAGACTTTCCTGATGAAATCCACGTTGCTCTTCACACCCTGCAGGCTTCCAGCCCTGGAGCATCACTGAGCTCCCGGCATCTGTTACCGGAGGTAAGGCATTCTTCTCCCAGACAAACAGCTGATCCGTAAAGCAACAACAACAACACTTGCAGTTGTGTTTCATCCCTCCATGGATCAGAACTTCTGTGGTTTGTCTCGACGGAAGTTAAAAGACGCTTTTTGTGTCTCTTTGAGCTGTTCAACCCGTTTCTGTTTGACTGCAAACAGATGATAAATTGTAGAATTGGTCCAAAAAAAACAAAAACAAAATGAGGTTGAATAATTAGACTGGTAGAAACATTTAAAGCCACGTGTGCAAGTGGCCCAAAATTTAAATATTAAGCCGTTTCTGTCATAACAGGAATGAAACTGTCTGAATAAAATATTAGCCAAATAAAAAGAGTTAATCACAGCTGGCGATTACAATTATCATTACAACGTTATCAGCGATCATATTAGCTTCAGCAGGAGAAGCTAAGGAACGTTAGCTTGCGTTGCTAGTGATGGAACTGTTTTTGCAGAAAGGTCGTTTTCCTAATAAAACAATTATAGCTCTTAAGTTGGTAAGGATCGAACGGAGCCTTTATATAAAGCGCACAATACCCAAACCGCCAACGAAATAACCGTGACGGCCAAGTTGGCAGCTCGCTAGCGTTAGCCGTAACAGCTAACACTAGCGTTAGCCGTAGTGTTAGCTGTTTTCTACTGTAAACAGCTAACACTAGCGTTAGCTTGCTGCAGAGCAAAACAATCCGAGCCTGTAATGTTGGCGTTAAACGCCACAGATGAAAACTCTTCGCCTTCATTGCGGTTACTGTGTTTAATAAAAATAAAAACAAGGATTCTGCTTTAGATGGGCAAAGATCTGGCACATGCATCAGCCTTACCAGACTCATCTGTCGCATAGGGGGTTGCCATTTTGGGCTAACGTGTTGTATGCTACTCTCGGTTGATCGGTAACCCAAACCTCCCCTCGCTCACTTCGACCCGACGCAGCAGAAAACCTCTTCCACCCGTGCGTCTCCCCCCGAGGTGAGCGGGGTCATGGCAGCATCTGCGGACGGGAACCGCAGCTGCAGCTAAGGCTAAACGCGATGGTTGAGCGCGGAGTATAATCGGGAGGTTCAAGGCAGCAAACCACGCGAACCCTTTTCTTTGATTTAGGAAATGACGACGTGGATCATAGGTTGCCATGTTTGGAAAGTTAAACGTGTTCAAAGCTTTTTTGAAATGGCTCGAATCCCATGTTTTAATGTCGTAGTCTATTGGGCCAGAATATACGTTATTTATAGTATTATTATTGTTGTCATTGCACATTTCATAAACACAACAGGTATTATTTACAAGTTCCAAATCAAATGTGCCGCAAACATTAAAAGGGGCGTTTTGTAAAACCAACCTGGCAACCACGGAGGAGTCGAGTGTCGGAAAATATTGCCCACAACAGACCACTTGGCATTAAGGACGGCTGGCGGTAGGAGCAGCGGCAGCCCCTTTCCAGAATCTACTGTTTAATTTTCCAGCTCAAAAGTACGTATTTAATTTTGTATCGATACTAGCATAGTGAGCTTAGCGCATAGTTAGGAACAGGGCTTAATTATTTAAGTGTAGCTTAGCCGTTTAGTTGAGTGGCTAAAAGATGGCTAGCCTCGCAACGGAGCATTGAATAAAAAACAAAACAAAATGCTAGCTGCGCGCTAGCTAACGCTGCATTCAAATGTCCGCCCACGGACAAAGTCGTTGATGGCAAACATTGCATTTAATCGTTTTAGTGCCGTTTTTCCTTTTTTGTAATGGCAAATAATTACACATTAAAGCAGAGCTACGCAAAGCTACGTTCGGTAATGTTAGCGAGCTAGCATTCACGTAACGTCGGGACTCGAGCCAAACCTGTGAAACGAAACCCTATCGTGCAAGAAAAGTCAACTGAAAGTGAGCAAAACACGCAAATATTTGATAAGAAAACATTTCCTATATTGGAAATGTTATTTTAATTGCAGAGCCGGCAGCATTTATTTATCTAATAATAGTCAGAACTTGACTATTTGATAAAATTATACATTGGCTATTTAATATTCACAAGTCTAAGAGCAAAATTAATATCGATTTATAAGTAATAAGTAAGCCGACATCATCTAATAAAGGTTAGATTGCTCAAAGTTATGGCATCTTGGATTAAAATATTAAAATATTTTAAATGCATATAGAAATACTTAATGGTTTCAAGATGGGATTTGTGATGAAACATGCTTTTGATCAAAATGACATTTTATTTTACGAAATTGTTTGCACTTTTGTCTTGCCTCGTTTTCCATTCAAAAATGTAGTTTAAACTCGTTGAATTTTAATGTTTTTTTCACGCGAGTGCTGACTAAGCGCTTATTCTGCGTCGCACCGCTGAACACAAAGTGCACCCGGCGCACTTGAGGATTTGAGCACCATCCCTCTAGATCAACACCGTGCGTGAGAGCGAGCTGCGGAGTCACTCGAACATTGTGCTGTTTGACGTCAGCGAAGGTGTGTGCTGCGTGGAACCGGGTTCATGACACCGAGGCCGAATCAGAAAGGTGTCATGCCACCAAGTTTCCCTTTCTGCGGAAAGAGAAACCGAAGGGGAGAGCGGCAGCAGCTGGCCCGGACAGCAAGTCCGGACTGCTGAAGTTCTGAAGCGCTTGAAGACGAGGAGGGCCTTCATTAAAGCAGCGCGTGGCGGTCTGTTCCAAATAAAGAGAATCGTCTTTTCGTCTTCATAACTCCTCGTTGTCTCTGGAGAAATATTTTCCGTGTCTTGGCTTTGACTGTCTTTCCGGCTTCTCGGATGCACTTTCATGAACGGTCAGAGAAAAGGGAAAGCGCATTCCAGCGTGTCGGGAGGAGAAGGACGTCTCGTTTAGCCGGAAACATTTGTGTTCGTGACGACATCTGGATCATCTGTCGGCGCGTCAGAATCGGGGGGGTTTCCGGTCGTCATCGGCGCGGACCGGGAATGCCTGGTGAACGTCGTGCGTCGCCACTATCGCCCGCTGCTCCCGCAGAGAATGGAGAAAAGGAAATACCCATCAAAGACGAGTCCCCCCCCCCCCCCCCCCGGGCCTGCAAACATTTTCCCCCTGAACTAAATGTGATGTCTCTGCCAAGGGAAATATTAACTGCAGCTTTTTTTTTGAGTGCCCTGTCTGACAGACGGGAACTTATTGAAGTCTGTTTTTCATTCATATTCAATAGCCAGAGGAGTCGGATTTCATCTCATTTGCATTTATATTTTCTTGTCTTGGTTAAGCCGCTGTTTAATATCTGTCCCCTTTTTGCAGCGTGACTGCAGTAACTTTGAATGTTGTTTTTTGTTTTGTTGTTTTTTTCGCTGCATCCAAGATCGCGGTGCAAAGCCATCGACCTCCATCAGAGGTTTCCTAAAACTATTTATTATTATCCTTTTTCCCCTCACAGACTTGGATCAACGCGGAGAAAGACGAGGAAGAAAACCTGAATCGTTGCCCGGGTGGTGGAGCCCTGATCTGAACCTTGTTGCCCCTCCTTTCCAACGACGACAACTTTTACATCGACGTCCTCGTTTCAACTCGCCACCTGAAGCATATTTGAAGTTATTGGTGATCGATACAACCCGGCGATTCGTCTGTGTGAGAATATGGCAAAGAAAAACAGCCGTAAAGGTGAGCACTGATTTTTATTATGGGTTTAAAGACATCGACTTAAGATGCGGTATATTATTGCTCTAACAGCATTTAATGCAACGTTAGCTCGTAGATTTATTTGATGAATAAATGTGTGCACAATTATTTTGGAGGCGTCTGGAAATACTCTCAAACTGTATCTGAACGGTCCGGATGAGCGGCTGCTTTTAATGCTGCTAGCATGGGAAAAGCGACTTTTACAAGGGCCTCGTCTTTCTCTCTCGTCTTCAAAGGGCCATAGATTAACGGTGGACTTTACCCCGGCGCTCGTAGTCGGCTGTTGTTGCTCGGTTTCATAAAGAAATGGCCCTGGAGAGTTTCTGATCCAAAATCAAGACATCTCTTAAGTTGTTTCTCTGACAGTTTTCCCCCCGAAGTCATCTTTGGTTTGTAGCCCGCTAAATCCGATTCACGTTTCAGTCCGGTCGGTGCTGCTGTCCTTCGAGAACACGTCCTTCTAGAGTACTTTGTCAATTCAATTTGTGCCGTTAACGTGTCAAATGTTTGCTTGGTCTTACGCACGAGATCTGCCATCGTAAAGATGTTTGAATGCAGTTGACGTCCCGTCCAGGAAACCGGCACCAAGATGTCTGCCGGCTGCTTTGTCTTGCAAATGATGTCTTACAGCGGTTTGCAAATATAATTCAGACTTGGAGCAAACAGCGGCGTTCGTCATTTGCTTTATCTGCGCAGATACGTGCGGGGTGGTGTTTGACACTCGCTCCAAAATGGTCATGTCCCAGGGAGGGACGGCCGAGAGGATGAAGGAGAAGGTAGGTTATAAACGCGTCCGGCAGCGACCGGACGGAGCACAGAGATCCTGCATCTCTTCCGGTGAAACATGAAATCACGAGATTAGTCTAAAACCTAAATGCTTGAGTTTAAAAAAAAACAAACACAAATTCCGGTGCTGCTTTAGCTTATTCTGTCACTAAAGGAAATATGCAGCCTTCGAAGCCGGTTCTGACTCCGAATCCGAACGTTTTAATCTCTTGAAATGCCGTCAGAATGTGTTTCGGCCGATGCGTTTGCCTTATTCCGTGAGGAAATGGTGCAAAAGCTTCCCACAAATCTGTTTCCCTTCTGTGTGCATCTAGTGAAGCGTTTATCCTCGAGGCAAACGTTGATTCTTGAGACCAATTTAATCCGGATTCCTGTCACTCCTTGTGCTTTTCGTTTTCCAGATCGGCGCCGTCAGGGCCGTCGTCCCCAACAAAAGCAACAACGAGATCGTGCTGGTGTTGCAGCATTTTGAGAATTGCGTCGACAAGGCGGTCCAAGCGTTCCTGGAAGGTGCGGAGAGATCCGAGTTTGCGGTTGTGTGTCGTCTCGAGCTAAAGGAAGCTAATTACGATGCGCCCTCCACAAACACCGGGAGGGTGCGCTGGGTTCTCGTTCTGTTTATTGCGTGTGATAAACATGACCTTAGAAACGCCCTTCACACACACGCACGCACGTCTTGCTGTGCGGAAGTCATATTGTTGTTTGCATACCTTTTCTCAAGTTTAATTATAGGTCAGGAAGGTCGTCGGCCCGTAATTCCGGCTGCGCTGCTCCTAAATTTGGCAGCGCCTCTGGGCATTCACTCGTTGGGACGGCTGTTGGTGCCTTTCTGTGTCCCCGTGTCATCGGTAATTGTTTTCCACCTACAGGCAGCGCAGTCGAGATCCTCAAGGAATGGAATGTCACCGGCAAAAAGAAGGTGAGAACCGGAAAGGCTGCGTCTCGAGCGTCTCGCTGTGGCGTTAGCTTGCGCGGACACGATGCAGATAAAAGCGGGAACGTGGTTCTGCGTCTGAATGACGGTTCAGCTTCACGCGACACGAGTCCGACCCGACCTTTACCGGAACGGTCCGAGTCGGGACAAAGACGACTGACGCCGATCTCTCCGCGCGCAGCCCAAGAAGAAGAAGAAGCCCAAGCCTCAGCCGGAGGCCTCCGCAGAGGCCGCCCCGCCCGAGGCCGCGTCGCCGGAGGAGGGCAAGGACGAGGTGAACGGCTTCCACGCTAACGGATCCGCGATGGACGGCGAGTCGCTCGATTCTCTGAGCGAACAGCTGGACTCCGCCTCCCTGGACGCAGCCGAGCTGGACTCTGAGGCCGCCGCGGGTAATCGAAGCCCCGATGCGTTTGAGCCGTTCTGCTAGCTGGCGCTTGGCTAATTGCTTGATTATGCTAATGCTCTGCACCTAAGAGGCTCATTCTCGATAGCACGCTAGCGGTCCGTTAGCAAAGTAGCTTTTCGGCACCTCAAGCTATTTATGACAAGTTGGTGTAAGTAGGATAGTTTTAGTGTCTTTGATTAAATCTCGAATGGATTCTGATACGAATCAGTTGTTGGTAAAATGCTAATAATAAAGCCGCCCGTGTAAATATTCCGCCGCTTCGACTCGACTCGCCGTGACGTGATCCGTCTTCTCTCAGGCGCCGAAGCAGAAAGTCAACGCAGCGCTCCGAGTCCTGCCTTGCAGCAAGGAAGGAGGAACCAGCCGGCTCCTCGGGGCAACAAGAGCCGACACAAGCCTGGCGCCAACTCTCGTCCGCCCACGTCCTCGCTAGCGCCCGCCGCCGATGAGCCAGCGTCATCATCAGGAGCCAAGAAAATGGGTAGGTTGCCTCTGGGCGCCGTTTTGCCCATGAATTCGGTTTCTAGTAGCGTCTAAGTCCTGCGTCGCGTCCCCAGCGTCCAACATCGACCGCTCCGTGAAGGACCTGCAGAGATGCACCGCCTCCCTGACCCGCTACAGGATGGTGGTCAAGGAGGAGATGGACTCCTCAATCAAGAGGATGAAGCAGACGTTCGCTGAGCTCCAGAGCTGGTGCGTGAACGTTTGAACGCGATAAAACGCTGCGGGGTGTTTCCACGGCGGAAACCACGTAGTTCCCGGATGCTTGCACGTTATGGATCGGGAATCGGGGCAGCGGCTGCGTGCTTGTGTTGGGGTAGGGAGGGGGGTTCACCCGGGCCTGTTGTAGAGTCGGCGCTCTGATCCGGGGTCGTGTCGGAGGCGTGTTGTTGTTCGGGCCGTGAACTCCCGCCTGGATTGCTGTTAGCGTGATTCTCCTGGCTGGGGAGCGACGACCCCAGAGAGGCTTTCTCCGTCTGCGGTCTCCCGGCGGCGCCACAACGGAGACTAAATATAGAAGAGGGGTTCGCATTAGCTCCTGATTCCAGCAGCTCGTCCTGAATGTCTGCATTTACATTCTAGATCAGGCTCTATTCTTTTGTTTTGTAGTTTACATCTTCATTTTCCCTTCGGTCACTAATTCACCTCAAACCAAGGAGTTCCACGATGGCGTCATCAATTACATCGTTATACGCATTTCAGTAAATGATTGTTAAAGTTGTCGCTTCAATAATGCAAAATAAATGAGACGTTATAAGAGATATTTTCTGTCTTAAGATCTGAACTATTTAAAGACTCGATGCTAATGACGCTAAATCGGCTGAATCTGGCTCCTCCCCGGATTCCTTTTATCCTTTTAATAAGACTGGAGGAGGAGACGCCGACAGCAAAGAGCTCGGCGCTCTTTAACTCGGTCGGATTACGAGTCTTCTAACCTTCTCGAGGCAGACATGTTGCTCCCCCCCCCAAGAGAGCGTTGATGGGCTGTGAGCTGATTCTGATGTCGTGACCACAGTTGCCGGCGGGATCGTGTTGCACTTCTCCAAAACCAATCAAACGGAGCAGGAGTCCTGCTGATTTCAAGCCTTTCATGTTCAGACAGCCGATTCTGCAAGATGGACGTCCTTGGCGTGTGACTGAAGGTCGGGCCGTCGCCGGCCGGTGACGGGATGCTGATGCGGCGCCGTGTGGGCGTGGCTCCGCCTTCAAGTCTTCACACGAAGGAACGACCGGCGGCTCGTGTTGTGAAGCGATTTAACGAGGCGGTAGTAGCTTAGTGTCGCCTGTCCCAGGTTAGTTTGCTGGCTAACGGCGTGTTGGTGGACATCCGGGGACGTCTCCAGTATCCGGCACCGTGTCCCGTGTCCCGAGAGACAGAAAGCATCTCTATTCTCTTGTTTGTTTTAAACGGCAGCTTCTTTTCTTTTTCTTTTCCTGGAGTTGGGATTAAAGGGAAAACCAAAACCTTTGGGAGAAATCCGGATGTTATTTCCCGCCCACGTGCGGCTAGTTTCTGCTTCAAGAGTCGCAAATGTGGGGATTTTCTGGAAAAATGCAAAAATAAAATAAATAAGAAGTCGTTCATCCGTGAAATGGAAGCGGCGGCCGCGTCATCAATCAACCCGACCGGCGCGTTGACGAGTTCACACTCGACGGGATACTTGAGTTACTTTAAGACGCTTGTTTCCAGAAAAGTTGAGTGTTGTGTCTTTAATGTGAAAAATGTCTTCTCCTTCGTCCTCTCCCGTTTTCTAGCTTAATGGACCGAGAGGTGACTCTGCTGGGAGAAATGGACAAAGTCAAGGCCGAGTCCAGTAAGTACTCGCTAACCCCCCCCCCGGGAGCGCCTACTTCCCTTCTTGCAGCGTGACCTGATTTTGAGAATCCGAGCCGAACGGCACGGCGCTGCGGCGAATGTCCTCGGGGCGCCGCGTCTAACGTGACAGAGCGGGACCGCATACTTGTATAAGTGGGACGTTTTCTCTGCTCCTGTCCTCCGTGTGGACTGTTGTGTGTTCCGGCCCTGCAACTAGTGAATAGTGTCGGGTGTCACGGGAGACTCAATGCTGTCTTTGTGTGTGTGTATGGGGGGGGGGGTCCAGAGGGACGCGGGGGGACCTGGAGTGATTCTTCACAACGAGTTTACCTTCTGCTCATCGAGTTTCTGTGACGTCCCTCCATGCCGACGGCAGAATGTCCATGTCCTGGCGTAGGGCGGTGCTGTGGTTAGCGCTGTCGCCTCACAGCAAGAAGGTATCTGGGGTGAATCCCATCCGTACAGACTTTGTCTCCGGGTTGTCCCGGTTTCCTCCCATCTCCAACGCTTGTATGGGAGTGTGCGTGAGTGTGGCGATGCGCTGGCGACGCATTCGGGGTGTACCCCGCCTCTCGCCCAGAGCAAGCTGGGATCAGCTGCAGAAACACTATTGATCTATTGATCTATTGATCTTCTTTTACGTCCGAGGCGACGTTTAAAGACTGAAATCAGAAAATCCTTAGAACTGGAAATAAAGAGTCGGACCCGCCCCCCCGGCGCTGCGTTAGGAGTCGAACCCGCCCCCCCGGCGCTGCGTTAGCTACGGTAGCCCAGAGCAGACAAACGAAATCCTGGCGGTGGACGGCGGGACGCGGCATGTCTGCTTCGGCGGCGCCACGGATGAAAGACGGCTGGTTTTATCAAACGTTCGTGTTTCAGTGTCGATTCTGGACGCCCGGCAGAAAAGAGCGGAGGAGCTGAGGCGGCTGACGGACAAGTCGGCGTCGATGTCCGAGGAGCAGCTGACCGAACTGCGTGCGGAAATCAAGGTGAGCTGATTGGCCCTCGCCGTCCTCTCAGAGTTGGGCGACGCCCACAGCGGCGTGTTGCTGATAACAATAATCGATCTGTTTGTTTGTTTTTGTTTGCAGCACTTTGTGAGTGAGCGGAAATACGACGAAGACCTCGGGAAAGCCGTGAGATTTACGTTTGATCTCGAACCGCTGAAGAGCAACATCACGGGATTCGGATCAGGTACCGCCTCCCCCCCCCCCCCCCCCCGACCAAACGCGGCGTGCCGATGGGCGGCTGGTTTGGCGTCGGATGTTCTAACGTCCCGCAACGTGTCGCCTTCCTGTTTTACAGTTTACCATCCCCGTACGGGATACTCCAATCGGTCCCGCTGCAGCTCCACCTCGTCTTCCGTCGCCAGCCCGGGCATGCAGGAAGCTCCGCCTCCTCCCGCTCAGGCCCGGAGCGCCCCGAACGAAAGCCGCCCTCCACCGAACAAACAGGTCAGCCGCAGAAACCGACGCATCCGTCCGAAACGTAGAAACCCGTCGGCCGCTCACCGGCTTTGAATTCTCCGCTCAGATTTTCCAAGGCAACCGCCGCACCTTCCAAGGGCAAGGCTACCAGCGGTACAACGGCGGCGCCGGGCGCGCTAGCCACCGCTACCACGGCGACGGCGGCGGCCCGGCCTCGCAGCACCCGAGCGGCTCGAGGGGTCCGTCCCGTCCCAACCAGGGGCAGCCGTCTCAGAACGGGCTGCCCCAGAGGCCCCCCCGGATGCACTGCCCTTGACAAAGGAAAGCCCCCCCCACGGCGAGTCAAAGCCGCCTACTAACCCGTGCACCACCCCCCCCCCCCACTAACCCAATGAAGAATAGAACACCAGTTTACATGCGTCAGTCCGTCGAGCTGTAGCGCCGCCTCGCCTCGTCCGTCCGCTCTTCCCTTCGCTCGCCATCGTCCGTCTCCCGGGACGTTTCTTGGAGCGCTTCTCGCTCTTTCATGTCTGACGGGACGGCCCGGCAACGATTCACACACTATTGAAGTTGAAGTCTTAGTACTGTTTCTATTTTTGCTGTGGCGTCTCTCTGATCATCGGAACCTCGGGTCTTTCTTCTTCTTCTGTTTCTTCTTCTTCTTCTTCTTTTTTTTTTAAACCGCTCCCGGAACCATTGCAGCGTCTTCACCGTGTAAAACGCGAAAGAGCAAGAACTGCTCCGGGATTCTCTCGAGTCTCGTCATTGGGCTGCTCAATCAGCACTGCAGACGATCGTAGATCAATAAATCGAACATATCAAACTGTCATCCAGAGCTTTTCGTGTGGCTGCTAGAAGCTGGGCCGAAGTTATCGCTGCGGTTTCGGGTTTTTAGATCAAATCTTTATTATTTGTGCCGTGATGTCGCATAGAAAGGTTTAAGGTTTCCTTTTTGACTTTAAGGATTAGTTTGACGTTCTAAGAATTGCCCCGGTTGCCCTTCTGGCTCGTTGCTGCCTCCTCTGGCCAGTAAGGTGTAGTGCAGCATTGCAAAGAGGACGGACGCAGCTGCGCTGGAAGCGACTTGGACGAGCAGCAGCATTTATGCTTCGTCAGCGTTCTTTGGTTTCACGGGAGTAAAGACCTTAAGGATGAAGACTAAATGGTTGTCTTGGCAACAGACCCAAAGAGGCTCCTGTTACGGGGTAGTCGCTTCCTGCGCTTCACTGTGGAACCATCCGAGACCCTCTCTCTCTCTCTCCCACGCAGTGAATCAAAGCCAGAAAGGCTGGGGGGAGACGGTCCCGCGTTCCGTCCCGCGTTCCGTCCCGCGTTCCGTCCCGATGCGAGACAATCCACAGCCCAGCTGTTCCGAAGCTCGCCGCTTTACACGCCTTTCATTTTACTCCGCTAGGAAGCGTAACGAAAACCACTCTGAGACTCCGTGTCCGGCTGCAATCGATAACATCCAGGAGACTCTGCTGGTTGCCTGGCAACTAGTCGGATCCAAAAAAAATAAAGACACAGAGGCGGATAGAATGTGTTGATTAGCGAGCTTCAGAGGCGCGACTAGAGCAAAGCCAGCTGTCCGGCCCTGACTGAGCTAGGCTAGGCTAGCCACGCATGCTAACTCGGTCTTTAAAAGCTGTGACGTTGTTACGTCAGGAAGATTTACGGGAATTACGGTGGACTCGATTTCAGACTTTCAGGCGAAGCTGCAGGACGGAAACCGACCGTCCGTCACGCCGGCGTCACTCGGAGGCGTTCGAGGCCCGGAACGTTTTCTCACGCGGGATTTCTGTCTTCTCTCATTTTAAACACGCTTCGTTTTACATTCCAGACTTTAGGTTCTCGCCAAAGAAATGATTTAGTCCGGTT
This sequence comes from Brachionichthys hirsutus, assembly GCF_040956055.1. Lineage (NCBI taxonomy): Eukaryota > Metazoa > Chordata > Actinopteri > Lophiiformes > Brachionichthyidae > Brachionichthys > Brachionichthys hirsutus. The sequence continues at coordinate 15,931,049 of NC_090898.1, forward strand.
TCAGGTCGCTGCCTCTCTTTCCTCTGCCTGTAAAGGGGATAAACCCAAACCGCCTCCTCTTCTCTCTCTTCCCACGCGACGTAGTTTTGATCCCGTACTTTATACACACATTTACTGTATATACATAGTGTATATGTAGCTATCATTTTGTGCTCACATGGGGCATTTTGTATGTGATATTCATATTAATCATAACGAGGTTACAAGTTCGAGTCCGTTCATTCTTCCGGTCGATCCCGTCCACCTTTCTGAGACAGCTGTAAACTCAAGTGCCTTTTCTTGTCTCCGGCCGATCCAAAATATGGACCAAAGACGTCAACTGTCCTGGACCCCCCCCCCCTTCCCCCGCTCTTCATCCCACTCACTGAGTTGCACACTTCCCATTTACTACGAATAAACAGTTTGCAATACTGCCGGTGTGCGTTTGGGTTGCTTTCTGCGAGTTCTCCGTGGAACGTCCCTTTGAAATGAGCGAATAAATAAACACGGAAACACAAATGCGTCCACATCGTTACTAAACTTCTAAAGAGATTTCTCTCTTTGTTTTCTGGATTATTTGGTTCTGTAAAAGTTTCCTGGCACTTAAACACAAAAAGTATTTTTGACAGTCGAATGTTTATTTATCTATTTTTTAAGAGAAGTTACAAAACCGCTTTCAAACCAAAGTGTCCTTCATTGAATCTGTACAGTACGCAAAATAAAAAGTACAAATAAGTCCAACGAATGACGGGACAGTGCCTGTCCGGTGGGACCGTCCCGGTCACAGACCCATCGCCGAGGGGAACCCGGCGGCGCCTGCGGAGGGAGGGACGACGCTTTCAGTACGCTCGCACCACGACTCGTTCGTCTACGTCGGCGTGCGTCTGTTCCACAGCTGTGCCGTACTTTTTGGGCTACCTTGACCGTCTCCGGCGTCTGAATCCGGGACTTTCCAGTCCAGCTGGCGGCCTTTCTCGTACAGCCCCTTCAGGACCTTCCTCACGTCGTCGTTCCGGCCGCCGCCGCTCAGTTCCAGGTACTTCCTGTACAGCTGCAGGGCGGAGCGGGCGTCCTCTATGCTGTCGTGCGTTTCGCCCTGGATGTTGAGGTCTAGCAGAAAAGACAAATGATCAGGAATGACTCGGAAATGAATTTCAACTTTAAGGCTCCGCTTCAGGGTGGATGTTGGAATTTACAAAAAGAATAAGGGACCGTTAGTTCCACTTCCTCTGCTTGGATCAGAAGAAGAGACGATCACAAACCAGAACTGTGTAATGTTTAAACTGAGATGGCAATGTTATTCAGGAATAAAACTAGAAGAGCGCAAAAATTATTGCCCGAAATGTAACTTTAGTTTTAGATTCCTTATCCATGAAAACAAATTGGTTTCCGGTTAATTCGTTTAGAAGTGAGTCAAAAAAAAGCTCCTCTAGATCCAGAGCTTTTCAAGATGACCTGCGCCGACGTGGAATCGACTCGGCTACAAGACGACACTTATCTCCAATCTGGAACGCGGATCATCGATCAATATTTCCTGAAACTTCCACCAAGATCCGTCTGTAACCTCCGGCGCTACGTCACTGACGGACGGACAGACGGACGGACAGACGGACGATCTCCTCGTTGGAGATTTAGTTTGATTCTGTGGCGCTGTGCCTTCGCTCGCCAGCAGGGGGCAGTAACCAATAAGAAGTTAGGACACAAACTGACCTAAGAAGTACCAGGCGAGGAACCGGAGAGAAATCATCCTCTTGCGGGGGAGGTGGAAGTGGTAGACCGTGTCAACGACCTGGTCCTTCAGAACCTTGGAAAGCAGAAAACACAAGACTCGAGTCGGCGCCGGCGAAACGCACAACCCGCGGAGACGCTCGGGGACGAGGAATCAAACTAGCAACCTGAGGAGAGTCCAAATGTCCACAACGTACCAGCAGATTGATGACCCGGAAGTCCTTCTGCAACCCGTGTCCGACGAAGCGGACTCCCGTGTCGATGAGGAAGCGCAGCTTCAAGTAGGTGGACTTCAGGGTCGTCAGGTGCTTCGAGGAAATCTTGGCGTCCAAGTCTCCGGGTTTGATGCCGGAGTATTGCGTGAGGTAGTCGACGACCTGGAAGAGCGCCGCGTCGGGTTTTAATACCCCCGACTTGGGAGGCAACGCGGGCGGCACATCGAGATCGATTAAAGATCAAAGACGCATCCGTCGGGCCTCGCCTGCTCCTGGGTGGAGATGTAGTCGTCGATGAAGGGCACCCCCTCGTTGGGGCCCTGGCCCCTCACGCACGTGATCCTGGCCACCGACATCTGACTGGGTTTGATGGTCGATTTGGTGCCGTCGCTGCGAAGCTCCGCCTCTTCCTGGTTGAGCGTGACGAACTCGGCGTCCAGCCCCACCAGGTCGCCGGGCTGCGGCATCTCGCTGACCATGAGGGGGACGAAGGTGGCGTGACTCTTCCTCTGCTTGCGAGCCAGCGAGGCCTCCGTCAGCAGCACGCTGGCGTCGATGGGGTTCTTAACTGAGGCAAACGGCGGTTAGCGACGGTGGAAGCCGACGCGGCGGCGCCGCCGGACGGCCTCGGACGTACTGCGGAGGTCGTATTTGGCGTGGTAGTTCCTCTTGGCGTAATACAGGATGGCCGGAACCTTCCAGCTGGCGTCGAACTGCGCCGATTCGTGCTGCGGCGAAACGACGGAAACGTCACGCGGCTGCGAACAGGAAGTCGAACCGCGCCGATCGGACCCGCCCCCTCACCTTATCGATCGGCTCGATCAGGAAGTCGTTGAAGAGATACCACTGCTGGTGGGTGACGCCCTGGAAGACAATGTTCGCTGGCGGTCACACGGCTGAACGCCACGCCCCCCCCGCCCCCTCCCCGGCGTGTCTCACCTCCTTCCTCTGGTGGTACGTCTCCTCCACCTTGATGTGGGCCACCAGGTTGCCCCCCGTGCGAGCGTCCAGGACGTGCGGCACCGTGACCACCAGGTCGTAGAGGGAGGCGCCCTCCGCCTCCTCGGCGGCGCTGAGCTGGAGGGAGGCGACGGGTCAGGAGGCACAAGCCCCACCCCCCCACCTCCCCCGGACCCTTCCTCACCTCCTCTCCCTCGGCCCAGCTGCTGACGTCCAGCCCGCGGCTCTTGCTGATGGACATCTTGAGCGTCAGCGGGATCCAGACGTGTCGCAGGTCCTCCACGCGCGTGTCGAAGGCGAAGCCGCCCGCGCTGCACGCCTCCTCCCCGCTGCGCGCGCGCACGCACACACACACACACACACACACGGGTCCTAAGTGATGCTGGTGATGTCATCGGTGCATGCGAGACGGCTGATTCGCTGCTGGAGTTCTGCTCCAGATCTCGGAGCATCTCCAGACATTTCACTGACGAAGTTCTGCAAAGTGAAATCATCGACGTCCAAACGGCGGGAACACGGCGGGTTCCGCGGTTCTACCCGGGCCGACGTCACCACGGCAACGACAACAGGCCGCACTTGTTCTTCTACGTTCTTCTTCTTTTAATTGTCCCTCTTATTTCCCCCCTCTTCCTCTTTTCACTATCCTCCTTCCTTCCTCTTCTCCTCCTTTATTTCTATTGGCCAATAATCGTGTGTGTGTGTGTGTGTGTGCGTGTATCAATGAAGTCATTGTTGAATCAGAAGTATAATTTATAAATCCGTTTAACTCCTCGTCCTGAATGTCTGATATTGATACAGGAAATACGACAACGGTTCTGTTTAGAACTTACTAGAACGTCCCATTTGAAGGTATTTTATTTACACACTGGCGCGTACGACACACACACTGGCGTGTAGGACACACACACTGGCGCGTACGACACACACACTGGCGCGTACGACACACACACTGGCGCGTACGACACACACACGCTGGCGCGTACGACACACACACACTGGCGCGTACGACACACACACACTGGCGCGTAGGACACACACACACTGGCGTGTAGGACACACACACGCTGGCGTGTAGGACACACACACACTGGCGCTTACGACACACACACGCTGGCGCGTACGACACACACACACTGGCGTGTAGGACACACACACACAGGCGCGTACGACACACACACACTGGCGCGTACGACACACACACTTACTCTAAGCACCACTCGGTGGGCATGGGCGGAGGTTCTTTGGGCTTCACCGGTTCCTTCGCTGCTTTCTTCACGGCCTTCCCGAACGCGTACTGGGAAGAGATCCGGAAACAGATTCAGGATTCAGGATTTTAAAAAGACGAAACGGCTTCAGGTAAACTGAACTCGGCGCCGCCCACCTCCGACTGAACCCTCCAGAACTCGGCCTCTTTGGTGCCGTTCACCTCGCAGTTGATGACCAGAACATCCGGCAGACATCGGATGTTGCGTGTCTGAACCTGCAACGGCGGGACAGTAGAACTTAAAGGCCCCCCCGGACCCCCGTGCGTGGGGGGGCGGGGACTCACCGTGGGCTGGTACTTCTCGCAGTTCTCGCACCAGGCCTGCGTGTTCTGCTCTAGACAGATGCTCCTCTTCAGGATCTCTGCAAAGTCCTGCTCTTTGATGCCTTTGTCTGGCGAGTCAAAGCGGACGCCGTCATTGGTCTGCGTCATCCCAGGTGAAGCGGGGGGGGGCGGGACTTAAAGACCCACCTTGAGAGTTCTGCTCCGGGTAATGCATGGTGAAGAGCAGCGTGAGCGACGACCGGACCGTCTCCTTGCCGCAACGGCACAAGCTGCTGTTCTCCACTTCGCATCCGAACAGTTTCCCGATGACCGATTCCCCGGCGGATCCCAGCGAGCTGCGTTAAACGACACCGCGCAGCGTTAGCTAGGTTCTGCTCCTCTAGAGCTGCGTTAGCTCGGTTCTGCTCCCCTAGAGCTGCGTTAGCTCGGTTCTGCTCCCCTAGAGCTGCGTTAGCTCGGTTCTGCTCCCCTAGAGCTGCGTTAAACGACACCGCGCAGCGTTAGCTCGGTTCTGCTCCTCTAGAGCTGCGTTAAACGACACCGCGCAGCGTTAGCTCGGTTCTGCTCCCCTAGAGCTGCGTTAAACGACACTGCGCGGCGTTAGCTCGGTTCTGCTCCTCTAGAGCTGCGTTGGCAGGGGGGGGGGGGTCCGGTCTGACCTGCTGCTGGTGCCCCTGTAGGCCTGCGGGCCCTCCTGCTCCTGCGTCTCCTGGTGGAGCTGCGTGAGGATGAAGCGGTTCCAGCTTTGGATCAAGCGACCCAGTCTGGCCTTCCCGGTTTGCTCGTCCGAGTCCGCCAGGATCAGGCCCAGCGCCGAGGCTTCTGGGATCGTACGAAACGCTCGGAGGAAGTTGCTGGCCTGAGGGGGGGAGAGGAAGAGGAGGCGTTAGGGGGGAGGGGGGGAGGGGTGTCGATCTAGAACCGGATCTAAACACCAACCTGACAGGGGTCTCCTCGGGACAAGTCCAACATGTGGAACAAGAAGCCGAGCTCGCAGGCCAAGCAGAACTCCTTCTGGCACAAATGATTCTGGACGAGGCAGCGGATCGGCTCCAGGAAGTACAGAACCTGCACAGGAAGACGGCGCCGCTCTCATTCTGTTCCGTAGCGTCCGGGGCAGGGCCGGAACCCGTCCTCGGTTCCTCACCTGGATCATGCAGTTGCAGTAGGCGTTGGGGATGTGCGGCTCCAGCCCGGCGAACAAGGTTCTGTTGTAGTGCTTGAAGTCGAAGTCCTCCAGGCCGAGCTTCGAGTATTTAATGGTAACCTGACGGAACACAGAGACGTTTCTACACGCAGCAGCAACAGGCAAGGTCCGATCAGGCAGAGGTCCAACCTTCCGGTACTTCTTGGGCACCATGTAAAGGTGCGGCTCCTCGTCGCGTCCGAGGGGCGACTCCGGGACCTGGTTGTAATTATCGTAATCCGGCTCCGCCTCTTTCAGTTTGTAAGGAACCTGAAAGCAACACGGGGAACGCGTTTGAGCCCGACGGCGGTTTGGGTTCGGGTTCGGAGTCGCCGACTGACCTGGTTCCGAGGGCGGGTCCGAGGATTTGCTGCGTAGCCGATGAAGCCGACAGTTTTAATCGTGCGAAGGATCTCCGGGTCGCAAGGAGGAGCTCTCCTATTGGACAGAATAGTATATTCCTATATAGTAGTACATGTAATAGTATATTCCTATATAGTAGTATATTTAATAGTATATTCGTACATAGTGGTATATTTATTACATTCGTATATAGTGGTATATTTAATAGTATATTCGGATCTAGTAGTATATTTAATAGTATATTCGTATATAGTGGTATATTTAATAGTATATTCGTATACAGTGGTATATTTAATAGTATATTTGTATACAGTGGTATATTTAATAGTATATTCGTATACAGTGGTATATTTAATAGTATATTCGGATCTAGTAGTATATTTAATAGTATATTCGTATATAGTGGTATATTTAATAGTATATTCGTATACAGTGGTATATTTAATAGTATATTCGTATACAGTGGTATATTTAATAGTATATTCGTATACAGTGGTATATTTAATAGTATATTCGGATCTAGTGGTATATTTAATAGTATATTCGTATATAGTGGTATATTTAATAGTATTAGTATATTCACATACAGTGGTATATTTAATAGTATATTCGGATCTAGTGGTATATTTAATAGTATATTCGTATACAGTGGTATATTTAATAGTATATTCGTATACAGTGGTATATTTAATAGTATATTCGTATATAGTGGTATATTTAATAGTATATTCGTATACAGTGGTATATTTAATAGTATATTCGTATACAGTGGTATATTTAATAGTATATTCGTATACAGTGGTATATTTAATAGTATATTCGTATATAGTGGTATATTTAATAGTATATTTGGATATAGTAGTATATTTAATAGCCGTGGAGAAGCGGACCGACACCGAGCTTCTCGATGAAAACCGACAATGAATCGGTTTCTCTCGCAGGAATTCCCAACTTCCCGTTGTCGTTGTCGTTCCCGGCGCTCCGCCCCAAACTGTTCGTTCCTTTAATTTCCTTTTTGACAAAAACATGGAGCCTTTCCGAGGACCCAGGATTCAATTAAAGTTGCTATTGATGATTTAGCTGAAGTTACAAAAGAGGAAAACGCCGTCGCAACGGCTTCACCTGGGGCGGGGCGTCGCCAGAGCGGCCGGCCAATCAGACAGCAGCTGTTCTGCGCTGGTCAGGGGCGTGGGGATCAGCGAGAGGGGAACCAGGTCGTGGTTCCAGTCCAGCTGGGGCAGCGTGTCCACGAGGCAAGGCAGGGCGAACTCCGTCTCCCGGGAATAGTCGTTGTAGGAAACGTCCGGCGCGTCCGACCAGAGGTGCACGCAGCCGCCGGAGTCGCCGAACGCCATCGCTTGTTTGCTCGACGACACGTCGAAGCTCATGAGCAGCTGTCCCACGGTGTTGACGTGGAAGATGTCCGCCACGTTGGCGAGACCAGTGGGCTCACAGAACTGGTACTGACCTGGAGGACGAGGAGGCGGGGACATTAGAGCGACCTCCCACGGAGAAACGGCGCCGGAACCCTACCTGTCTGCGAGATGATCGCCAGGCGGGACGTGTAGGTGGGAATGAAGCGCAGGAACAGCGGGTCCACGTGCACCTGCAGCGGCGTCACGGCCCGCATCATGCGGAGGTCGTACACCATCAGGAAGCGGTCGCAGGACAAGCCGCTCAAACTTCTGCTGGAGAAGCCGCACGCCGCCAGGAGGTTCCCGTGAACGTCGAAGTCCGACAGGCTCCCGGAGAACGCGTCGAACTCGTGCTCCGTCTTGAAGGTGCGCAAGTCCCGCAGGGTGACCTGCGAGCAGACGGGGGGGGGCGTGAGCGTCCCGCGGGACGGGACGGCGTCTTTCACGGGACGGGGCGGAGCCTTACCTTGCCGGAGGTGTGACCGCAGAAGAAGAAGCGGCCGGTGTGGCGCAGGATGGCAACTCCCGGAACCTCGACGGCGAACTGGAGCGGAAACGAGAAGAAACTTTGGTTCTGTGACTTTGGATCCGCTCCAGGTTAACGGCCAGGTTCTGTGCTGTCTGCGCAGACGGTCATCTGTATACGCAGACGGCTGGTTCTGTGCTGTATGCGCAGATGGCTGGTTCTGTGCTGTATGCGCAGACGGTCATCTGTATACGCAGACGGCTGGTTCTGTGCTGTATGCGCAGACGGTCGTCTGTATGCACAGACGGCTGGTTCTGTGCTGTATGCGCAGACGGCTGGTTCTGTGCTGTATGCGCAGACGGTCATCTGTATGCGCAGACGGCCATCGGCTCGCGGGTCTCACCTTCTGGGTTTCCTGAACCGTATTCAAGTCAACTTCGAGCACGTAGTTCTGTAAGCCGCCCATCAGCAGCGTGTTGCTGTCGGCCATGAGGAGACTGTGCATGTCGGCGCCGTCCTCCATCCTGCAAGCAAAGGTCACGCCGTTGACCTTCCTGAACATTCGCGGTGAACGCTTGTGTCGCGTCGCTCACGGGTAGTCGAACATGACGAGGCCCCCCCGGGTGTTGCATTTCAGGTTGGACTTGGAGAGGAACAGGACGCCCGTCTCCAGGCTCTGGATGTGCCGGATGTCGTCCGATGCGTGCGCCTGGAAGGAAGAGTAGCGGCCCATCGTCGGCCCGAAGAACGAGGTTACGTGCCCCTGGGGAACGTTGGAGAAGAACCGTGATGAGAAGTTCTGTTCTAGGACTGGTCCAGAACGTTTTAGAACCATTCGACCCTAAATGGCGGTGATGATTCTAGAACCTGGATTCTTACTCGGTGGTTTCCCATCCAGAGCATTTCCTCCTGGAGGTCAAAGTGCGTCGCGGTGACCGGGACGCCGACTTCCGACACTGCGCTGTGGAGCTCGGAGTACATGCCCTCCAGGAGGTGCTCGGGGACGGCCACGGCCACGGCCAGCCCCCCGGGGTCGAGCTCCACGCCCTGCAGCAAGCTGGGGTTTAGATGCGGGTCCAGCGTGGGCTCCATCCCCGCGTCCAGGGCCCCGTGACGGCCGGGCGGGTACTCACCCAGCCCGGCGTCGAGGCCGTCGAAGTTCATCATGAGAGCAGCCGGAAACAAACCTGCGGAGGAACGGCGAAGAAGACGACGTCCATGTAAACAAGCTAGCATCCGGCTAGCCGCGGCGAACAGGAAGCTAACGTTAGCATGGGCGCGCGCGGGCGCGCGGCCCACCGAGTCGCTTTTAATTTCCTTTAATTTGTTTTTGTTTTTTAAATTAATGAAGAATGTTTATAAAACTAAAGACCTCAAGGATCGGAGCAACGTCCACGCCGATCTCGTTGTCTCACGTCCCACGCAGGGGTCCGCGTCAGCGCCATTCAAAACAATAACACGCGAAACCGCTTCCGGCGCAAAGGGCGGGGCGTTCAGGAGCACCGCGGGAGCGTCGGGATTTTTAAACTCCACTGAGGGTTAATCAAGAAGAGCAAAACTGGAGCTGTTTAAGGTTTGGTGAAGACGCTTCTCCTCTCATCCAAGAGTCCGGATCATTTTACTCCTGTTGGAGTAGAAGTATGTGGACCCTGGAAAAGGCAAGGTAAACAAAGAAACCCTAAACCAGTTGAGTCCTGGTTTACTGATCTTTACCTTCACCTGGATGAGGGACAACCTCCACAGACGACAGGTACGTTCTCACCTGTGTCCTTCGGTTTGACGGATTGCCGGGAAAAATCAAAAAGAGCAAAAAACACGGAAGAAAAATAGTTTCACGTCTCGTCCGAGAGACTTCTTCAGTTCTAAATGACTGGTAGGGAGTCCGGATACTTATACCCGCTGTTGGAGCAGAAAACAGACAAAGGACAGAAACCACCGGGACAATAAGACTCATCGGGAGTCATCAACGTCCATGAGGGGGGTCGTTGTCCCGGCTGATAGACGGGGTCGGAGTCCTCCTCTTATTCAGAGCTGGGTTCTCCAGCTTCACAGAAAGTAGCACCTTTAAGTCCTCTCTGAAACCATCTGTCTTCCCTGGCTAAAACCTGGACATGACCGTCCCCAAAGGAGTGTCCCGTGTCCTTCAGGTGCAGGTGGACGGCTGAGTCTGCTGTCTCCACATGCTTGTGGACAAGTTATCAGTCGCTGCATTGGTCCTGTTCATTTCAAGGTGTACTGAAAAGACCAAGGACAGGACTGATCTGAGGGGGGGGACACGTCTCCCCTTTGTCTCCTGATGATTGATTGTCCTGGTGGCTTCAGTCCTTTGTCTGTTTTCTACTTGGCTTGATTGAATTAAAGGGACAAAGACAAAGTGGATTCGTTAGATATCATTTTATAATATAAAATGATATCGTAAAGCTTATAAAGATATTTCTCGATGTTGTAACAAAATACAAACATAACGAGTTACCAAATATTTTATTTAAACATGAAATGTTTGACATCACGTGATTTATTTTATCGCTAAATGCCTCTGATGCCATAAAAGTTGTGTCATTGTGTCTCTGTGACAATAAGGGAACTAAATTTAAATGATCAACCTCCAAATGTGTCCCGGATGGATCCCAGAGGATCATTGATCTGCGGTTTCTTCTGATCATGTTTCATGAATAAACAATCATTCAAATCATTTCCCCAGGTCTGGGATAAATAAAGTATTTCTTTTCTATCTCGTAAAAATGTTTCCATAATAATCTGAAGTGAAGGATCATTTCAAATAAACAGATGAAATAGTTCCACCTTAAAATTCACATTATTTACAAAAATCAGTAAAATGACATCAAATGTGAATAATTTTGTCTTCATTTCTTTTCTTCATCCTTTTTTTAAAATTCATAAACATTATTTTTCATTCTTTGCTTCCAACACGCTGTAAATGAATTTGAACCGAGTCCGTTTATAACTGCGTTATAAACAATCGGCGTCCCTGATCGATGCTTTTTTTTTTCTCCCCGGATAGGGAAGACGGGCAGCTCCTGGACAGCGATGGGAAGTTCGTGCGTTCATCTTTGGAGGATTATCACCCTGACATAAAGGTAAAGGTTCTCTCACTTCCTCCGGACGCGGACAGACGCCGAACTTTCAAGAGAAAACACGCGTCACGCAATTTGTCACTCTTATATTTCCACGCAGTCATTTGGTAGAAAAAAGTTCATTTTAGATAAGAACGTAGCGTAAAGGTGATTGTTGTTGTAGTAAAGCCAAATAAATGTAACCTTCGTCGTTTATTGATTAGCGGGGGGGGGGGGGGGGGGGGAAACCAAAACCTTTCAAATGAGTTATCAGGATGAACTTACGCATGACGCGCCGCGCGGAGCCGCTCAACGACGCCCATTCTCTTCCTGCCCGCGGAAACGAGATAATTGCCCCCGACGTGGACTCCGCCTGATGGATGCGCGCAGGAAACCCCTGCCGCGTCACCGCGCCGCCGCGGCGCGCGCGCGTCCAGGGAGTTTAAAAACCGCGCGGGGCTCCGTGGGTTCATCACTCACACCTCCGAGCGCGCAGCAGGAGACACGGACGCACCGGAGACAAGGACGCACCGGAGACCCGCCATGGACTTTTGCTGGACGACTTTTGCGGCTCTTTTCTTGCTCTGCGCGGCCGCGTCCTGCGCGCCCGTCGAACCGGGTCTGCGGGATGCGTGCGCGGATGTGTCCCGCAGCTCCCTGGCGCTGAATCGCTTCGTCAAACTTGTATCCGCGAAGGTGAGATTTTTTTCTTTTTAGTGCTAATTTATTTTAGTGCGAAATCCGAGGACGAGTTCCGACCCGGTTTGCTGTTCGTTAGCAGGATTACAGCAGAACTGCTGGATGGATCTTGATGAATAGAAATCTGAAGATGGATTTTTGGTCTCATTTAGATCCCATGAAATTTTGAGCGCGATCCGGATACCAGTCTGGACACGCAGACACAAAACAAATCTGGATTAACCCATTTATTTATAACGGAGGCTTTTTCAAAAACGTGTTTTTCGTGTTTCTCTCTCGTCTGCAGGCACAGAATGGATCCAGATACTTGAACAGTTTCCCCATCGGCCCGGCCTGGATGGAGGTCAACGACCTGTGCGATCCGGAGGCTCTGAAACGCACCTCAGCGGTAAGCAACACACACACACACACGCACGCACGCACGCACACACACGCACGGGTTCCGTCCTCTCCGATCTAAGCTTCCGTTCCTCTCCCCCTCCCAGCCGTGCGTCGGGAAGACGCTCCGAGTCCTTACGAGCTACCGCTCCGTGATGGAGAAGCTTTCCGGATTTCAAATCTGTTCAAAGTTCGTCAGTGAAATAAACCCGGCGATAAAGGAGCTGCACAAAGACATGAGCAAGTGCGTGACCTGGAGAACCGGAACTCGCCAGCAGGTGAGCCGTGCGTGCGGGCCGCGGAGCCTTCGAACCGGGTTCTTCATGGGTTCGAGTCCCACTTCTGATTTTCCTTCCCGGTTCCACAGAGCGCCGGCGGCGACGGGATTCCCACCGAGGAGTGGGCGGAGGACGTGATGTGCTTCTACGTCCTGGACCGACTCTTCTCCTTCTCCATCCTCGCCGCTCGCGTCTTCGCCGTGGGAGATCCGGCTCGCCACGCGGAAGTTTCCGCTCAGGAATGCGTGTAGCGCGCGCGGACGGTCGTCGTCCGGCGCGATCAGACCAGCCTGCGATCGATCACATTGATCCGATGTCTGCAGCCTCCAGTGCGTCTACGAGCAGCGTTGTCCCCCTCCTGCAGCGGGCGCGCGCACGTGCGTTGTATTTCCAATGGAATTAATGTATGAGCATATTTATTCTATGTATTTGTATTTATTTAAAATCTGTGCACGTTTTTTCTCCTTCTGTCTTTGCGTGCAAAATAAATCCGATTCAGAAATCAAACGATGCATTCATAATCGTCCTAAAATGAGAAGTTGCGTTCACTGACGGCTCCGAATTCCTAACGTGTTTGGACAAGACAAGGAAGCTGTGCTTTCCTGAAAGATTCCTGCCGCTCTTCGGACCCGCACGACTTCCTGCTTGCTTCTGTGTCGTCGGGACCAATCATCCGGTTACACTTCCACCTCGTCTGTTTGTGCGCGCCCCAGTTCCTTTGTGATGTAATGTCAATCATTCATTCATTCAAAATGAAAAAAAGAGGAAGAGGAAGCAGCGATGATGTCACCGTAAACATACCGGATTGGACAACGAGGAAGTTGTCTGAGAAACCCACATGGAATCCTGACACTGATGGCCAAAAAAATAAAATAAAATAAAATAAAAATCCGCCGCAGCTGTCACAGGCTGAAAAACAGAAAGGGAAATTATTTATTTAGCACTAAAAAAAAGAAAGAAAGAAAACCTTTGCAAGAAAACTAACATTGACCATAAATATCCACATTTCGCGGCTGTGCTGAATAAATAAAGTTGACAAAATGGGAGATGCTAGAATAAAGATCAATATAGGGTCCAGTTTATTATGATGACAGCATGAAATGACATTTGCACGGCACTTTCACCAGACGATGGTGCAAGGAGGGGCGTGAACGTGTTAGAAAGTGACATTAAAGACACTTCAGATTACAGCCTCGGCCCAAAACCCAGGAATTTGGTGAATTCCGGTTTATTGGGACATTCTGTGACTTTGTATGACATGAGAAAATAATTCTTTGTTTTTGGCATAAAATATTTGAACTTTTGGTGAAAAATTACAAGTGAACTTGGACACATGTTCACGTTTGATGCTACGACAAAGAAAAATATGTTTGTAACCGGATGATTGGGGTTAATTGGGCAGGCAAGCATGGGAGGGAGCACCTGTGGCCCATTTACCACTGATTGGGGGGGGGGGGCGTATATAGGTGCTTCCCCTCCCTCGTTCCAGCGTCCTCGTTTGTGTTTTCCCCGTCTCGAAGGCAGGTTGGCCGTAGACTGTCACTGCCGTGTCTCTCCTTTTCTTTTGCGTGTTTATGGTGTTTTTGGCGCAACGCTTGTTTTTAGAGTGTTAATAAATGTTTTGAATTACTAGTGCCGTGCTGGTCTTCACTGTGAGCGGACCTGTGCGTAAGTGCCGTCGGGAAACCCGCTAGAACGAGCTGGGCACCAAAAGGAAAAAAAGGATCTTTAGGTTGGAAGTCCTAAAGTGGCGTTGTTGGCTAACCATCGTCTAGCCCCATATGCCCAACGCTACATGTTGTAGACTAGAGTGTCGTTCTTTATTGTTTTGTTGATAATGTCAAGAATGACATCACAAAATGGGATTACGAAATCAGATAGTAAAATCATTAACCCGCTATAAATAGAGCCTAAACCAGTGGGCTGTGTGTAATCTGTTAATTACATCATTTCCTGATGTAATTTCTCTGCGCAGCAATAACGCCCCCAGGAAATAATCTAATCTGTGCTTTTTGTTTTCATTCCCTACACGTGAGTCACTGTTTATTCAAATGGAACTATTTACTCTTTATATTATTAATCTTTTTTTCCTGCCGTGCATTTAATATTAGAGACAGAGTTTTGTAACAAGCGTCGTTTTATAGCTGAGCCGATTCCGCATCGGAGCAGGTCAGCGGATTTGTTCTGTCTTTAATACCTGAAGAAACAGAAATTGGGGTAAATTTTCACAACAGAACGATTTTGTTTGTTTTCATGGTTAAGGAATCTAAAAATAAATAAAAATAAATACACGTTGGGCCATTATTTTTGGTATAAATATCAAAATAGGGGGACTGGGGTGCTTGGCGGAGGACAGATAATGGTTTACTGGACAGAACACATCCCTGATGTACTGAGGAGATGCATTTTTAATAGATTAACATTTCAAGCATTTTTCTTATATGTATTGTTTTTTTTAACATAGACATGCAGCTATTACGAGTTTTAATTATTAGAGGTAAAGGTAAATAACATTTTTCTAATTTTCTTCAAGGAAGGGCTGAAATCCTGAGTATTTAGTGTTTGTTTTTTATAATACTGGAAAAGAAAGAAAAAACCCCGAATAATTCCCGATCCCGAAACCGGATCCAAATGTGATTAAAAACATTTTGAATTCTGTTTTGCGAGCATTTATGATAAACTACAGTTCTGTGCCTTTTCTATTTGTATGCTAACTGCTCCGAGCTAAACCGTTTCCGGCCTCGCCTGCTCACCGACCCCGGGTCCAGAGGACCCATCCTCGGGTTCGGCTTCTCACAGCTGACCGCCGCCGGCCGCACCGGAAAGGGCGGGGCTCATAACAAACAAGGCATTTCCTGGTGAGCTACGACAACGGAGGAAGGTAAAGTTTCCTCCGCTGAAATGTAGACATTTTAATCTTTAAAAATGGCACTGGCTGAGCCAATGTATCCCAGATCGACAGGAGATTTAGGGCCTCCGATATTGATTTATGTGTTGATTCATGATCAACGTAACTTTGAAGTAGCGCTAGCTTGTTAACCCGTAGCTAGCAACTCAATTGCTAACTGGCTAGCTGGTGAACGTCGTAGGTTTTCGAAAATTAACTGCTAAAGTGGAGTTCAAAACCGGTTTAATGTGAACGGGTACTCCCACACGACTTCAGGATATTTCACATTTAGTCGTATAAACTGTGACTTTATACGTGACTTTTCATAAAACCACAACTTTATGCTGAAGCTAGTTTCTGCATGTTTAATTTTAGCTGAGTGACGTAACGGAGTCCCTGTGAGGGGGGAGTGTGTGTTTCCTAACCCTGAACAGTTCAGTCGGGCGGTGTCTGCTCTAAAGATGCATTATTATTATAATAATTTATTATTTTTATTTATTATTGTTTTATTATTATTGCTCTCGAGAGCACTTTTTAAGGTTCTCGGAATCGGAGGCATTTTTACTCGGCCTTGTCCGGCCGGACTCGGGAGGTTTTTCCCCTCCACCTGAACTCACCGTGTGTTTCTCTCCTTGTTTTTTTTCATCCACCTGAACTCACCGTGTGTTTCTCTCCTTGTTTTTTTTCATCCACCTGAACTCACCGTGTGTTTCTCTCCTTGTTTTTTTCCATCCACCTGAACGCACCGTGTGTTTCTCTCCTTGTTTTTTTCCATCCACCTGAACTCACCGTGTGTTTCTCTCCTTGTTTTTTTCCATCCACCTGAACTCACCGTGTGTTTCTCTCCTTGTTTTTTTCCATCCACCTGAACGCACCGTGTGTTTCTCTCCTTGTTTTCTTTCATCCACCTGAACGCACCGTGCGTTTCTCTCCTTGTTTTTTTTAATCCACCTGAACGCACCGTGTGTTTCTCTCCTTGTTTTTTTTCATCCACCTGAACGCACCGTGTGTTTCTCTCCTTGTTTTTTCCCCTCCACCTGAACGCACCGTGCGTTTCTCTCCCTGCTCCAGATGAACGTGGGAGTCGCTCACAGCGAGGTGAACCCCAACACGAGGGTGATGAACAGCAGGGGGATATGGCTCACCTACCTTCTGCTGACCGTCGTGTTGCACATCGTCCTCCTCAGCATTCCCTTCTTCTCCGTGGCGCTCGTCTGGACGCTGACCAACGTCATCCACAACCTGGTTTGTTAAAATGACCCCCTGAAATCACGCCTCGGGGGGGCGGGGGGGGGTTGCTGTAAGATGACAGATGATCAATAATTACTACGCTCGCGTGACACGCCTCGGGCGGACACGTCCTCGTCTGCTAACCGCCGCCTCTCTGCCGTCCAGGTGATGTACCTGTTCCTCCACACGGTGAAGGGAACCCCCTTTGAGACCCCAGACCAGGGCAAAGCTCGCCTGCTCACCCACTGGGAGCAGATGGATTACGGCGTCCAGTTCACGGCGTCACGCAAATTCCTCACCATCTCACCGATTGTCCTGTGAGTGTTTTTGGAGTTTCTTCTTCGTGGGTATTAGCGAAAACCACCGTGTTAAAAATGCTCAGTAAGATACCGATGACGGTAAGCGTGTTACCATGGTAACGTTGTCATTTGATGTGACTGGGGGCTCTTTGTTAACGTCGAGGAAGGACGGGCGTCACAATCAAACGGAATTAGATGAATAAAGTGGATCTGCCTTTCTAAATTGTGCTTTCAGACTAAATATTACCCCCCCCCCCCCCCCCCCAAAAAAAAAATCAATCTGTGTGATCAAACGTTACATCTTTTCTACATAGTCCAGCTCGTTTTAGTCCAAGTTTGACACTGAGCCATCGATGTAGAGACGCAAACACAAACTCAGATGTAGCCAAAGAAGGTTCGTATTTGCGTTTGTTCAACCGAAGCCCCGCCGAACGTAAAAGTTTCCGTTTCTTTCTGTCGCTCAAACGCCGAGTGTTTCGTCTCCTCTCTCCCCTCCAGGTATATTCTTGCCAGTTTCTACACAAAATACGATCCCACGCATTTCCTAATCAACACCGGTTCCCTCCTCAGCGTTCTCCTCCCCAAGTTGCCTCAGTTTCACGGAGTACGGATATTTGGGATCAACAAATACTGACGCTGAGACTGACTGAACTGTGGATTGTGACTGTCAGCACTGGACACGCAGAGTTATTGCTCTGCTGAACTTTTTTACTTTTTTTCGAGGTCGGGGAGAGGAAAACGGTCCGAAGCGTCGAGTGTGTGTGAAAATGTGCAAGCATGAAACGTACAAATGTCTTTCCTGACATTCCTAATCAGAAGCATTTTGACTTCCGCCAATGAGCAACTCGTCGTCGTGAAAATGGCTGTAAAACCGTCTGTTTGTTACCATAAATGTGAATAAATGCGCCCTGGATTATTTTTGCACGTCATGTTTTGACCTCCATTAGCTGTACATAGGTGTGGAGCCAAAGCGAGTCGGGGTGTGAGTCGGGTCTCTTCACATGAATCAGCGTGATCTTGCATCCGAGGGTTTCCGCCGTCTGGATGTCGTTTTTTTTGCATCGCGGTGATGTTTCCTTGTTGGCGGTCCATATTTTAGGGAAGTCCTCCCCAGGAGTTTCGTTGCTAACAGTCAGACAACCAAACCCAACGCCGGCGGTGACCTAAGCCCCGCCCAGCCCCGCCCCGGCGGTGATAGAATGACGTTCACATCAGAACTCAAATTCATTTTTTATTGAAAATACTTCGGGGGACACTTCCAAATGCGTTAAAATGAAAGCCGCTGCTCAAACTCGGCCACACTTTCTCTCCACAAGCAAAAAATAAACGCTAAATAATCCTACGGTCACATCGCGCCCCTGAACTACACCTGCCCCGGATGCAGGTGAATCAAGAAGCCAAATGCTGCGAGCGCGTTTCTAAGGTAACGCTGCAGACGACCACGCTGTAAAAGGTGACGCGGCCCGACAAACAACGGTGGCACTTTCTCCGCTTTTGTGACTTCAACGCTAAACGGAAACCCGCCGTTCCCAAAAGAAATTAAGATCTGGCTCCCGTGCACGTTAAAGAAATTAAGATCTGGCTTCCGTGCATGTTAAAGAAATTAAGATCTGGCTTCCGTGCACGTTAAAGAAATTAAGATCTGGCTTCCGTGCACGCTCTCAGGAGCTACATTACATTGTCTTTTTTTTTTTTTATACTGGTGCGGGATCGGACCACAATGTTCTCCCCGATGACTCATCAGCACCAGGACCTGCGGCGGCTCTTGATCCCGCCTCCACAGCAATCCCCTGAAGTCCGTCCGGGCGGAGACACGCCGCCCCCCCCCCCCCAGCCGCCTTTCTGAAAGGGCACCGATCTGATTCTGGTCCTCGTAGGCTGGTTAGAACTTTCCCGTCTCACTCCGGTTTCATCAAAGACGTCGTATCGTCCTCCTCTTCATCGTCCGTGTTGAAAAACTCATCCTCAAAAAAAGAACCCCCGAAGCCGTATTCCTGCACGTGGACCGACACCTCGTTGGGCATCAGGTGAGGCGAGCCTTCGATGAAATCAGCGAACCTGGGGATCGATGGGATCCGTTAGACTCTGCTGTGTAGTTTTAGGCCGCGCACCTCACTGGCGACTGATGACATCATCGTTTGGTTTTTCCGCGACGCCGTTTCTACCTTTTGGGAGACTGAAGCCTGGACACGGCCTTCCAGGGGCTGAACTCGGGGCTGCTGCAGTACTTCCTCAGCTCCTCCAGCGCTCGCCGCGTCTCTTCCTCTCCCAGCTTCTGAAACTCCTCCTCGGTCAGCAGGCGGGGCGGCGCCGGCTTCCAGCGGGCACGCCGTCGGATGTTCCTGCTCGGGGAAGAAAGGCATTTATCGTCTCTTTCCAAAGTGAACATGTTCCTTCGTGTTTTATGGTCCGAGTCGAGCCTCAGAGCAGGAAGCAGAATCTCCTCTCAGTTTGGTACCGCTGTCCTGTCTGCGTTTTTTTTTTTTTTTAACACCCACCTCCACGCCGCCACGACCAGCGAGACCGGGTACTCCAGGTGCTTGGAGAACAGGGCCGCCACGATGATGGCGAAGGCGACTTGCTGAATCTGGATCCCTAAATAGATGAACAGCAGGCCGACCAGCTGCAACGTCCACGATAAGATGTTGATGCTCTTCTCGTCCACTAGGGGGCCGTAGCGGTAGCACACGGCGAAACTGAAGAATCCCACCGCCCCAACGTAGCCTAGCAACAGAGCAGGACGAAAGACATTTTCATCATAGCTCACGTCGGACCCCTTTAGGACTGAATTTAATCCATATTTTATATGATTTTTTGTGAAAAAGCCTCCATTATTTATATATATATATACTGCAAGCATGTGACTTTCCGTTGGCATGGTGACATAAGGATTGAACTGTTCCTATGAGTGAAGGTTCTGGTTCTGTACCCAGTGCCACACGCCAGTGGTCTCGCAGAATGACGTTGAGGTTCCTGCAGACGAGCTGCATGGCGTAAACCGAAAACGACCACCCACCAACGACCAGCACGTAAAAAGGGCTTTTCTGGAAGTAAAAATAAATAAATAAGGAGGGGGGGGGGGGCAACCACACAGAAAATAATTATACGTGACATAAATGTGATAATAAAACACTTTACCTTCGGCATGAAGCGAGCCAGAAGGAAAAACAGGATGATGAGCGACGCGAACATTCCGGTGCTCATCCCGGCGGAGTAGAAGAAAAGTTGACTCCTGCAAACAGGAAACGGCGTGAGACGGCGCCACCGGTTTAAATCCCGCCGCCGCCGCCGAAACACGCGGAGGAAAAGCCACCTGCTGAGTGATTCCGCAAATACGAGCAACAACACCCCGACGAGGAACACCAGGAACAAATAGACGTCGAACGCTGTGGAGGACATAAAGGGGACATTTGAAGTCGTCCGGAGAACGCGACCCGTTTCCTCTTCCCGCCCCGCTCACTGCGCTCGGGCTTCACGATGTACTTCGTCTCGTCGGCCGGGTCGATTTTGAAGCACGTCTTGTAGCTGAACAGGCCGATGTCGATCGTGGTTTCGTTGTGCCGCTCGCGCAAGAAGCTCCGGAACCAGGTCCACAAGCTGAAGCGGTCCAGCTTCTGCAGCTCCTCCTCGCCTTCCGCCATCGCCACCTTGAAGATGTTTGAACTCCGCACTTTCACCTGTCGGAGACATTTTAACAACGGATTCATTCGAGGTTCGCCCTAAAAGGTGCGCGAACAACGACTCCGATTCATCGGCGAGCAGCTTAAATGGGAGCTCGCGCGTTGCGACCGACCTGAATTCGCGTCCATGTTTGTTTCCAAGTCGGCGTTACGGAGTTTTTGTAGCAGAAGCTGCCGGGCCCCGACGTGACGTAGGTCTCTCCGTCCTGGAGATCAATCACTGAAGGTCTGCCGCCTGCGTGAGAGAAGCACGGACACGGAGAACGTCCGAAACCTTAAAGCGGATCCCCCCGAGTTAAGAATCGATGTCGTAACGCGGACGCTAAAATGCTTATTCCATGATCAATTAAATAAAAGTTCAAACAGAACGCTTCCTGAATGCTCTCGTTCAAACCAATGTCGGATGAAGACAGACTTGTGACTTCCTGTGCGTAAAGCGCCCGGTTGTGCGTAAAGCGTCCGGTTGCGCTGTTTTCAGATTCAATCCAACATGCATCACGGCTGTCGCGTCACCAGTGAGGTCATATTTGGTGCTGCGCAACCTAAAACTACACAAAACGGCGGATTTACTCCGCGATCACAAGAATATACGCCGATAGTAACGTCCGTTTTACGTTGTAACTGATGTTACTCTCGGAAGCGGCTCGTGTTAGACAGAGATATGCGATATATTGTCGGTATTATTGTTCCCTTCCGTTGAAATGAACGAACTTTGTCCTCAGCTGCAACCTAAACCAGCAAACATTGATCCGCCGTGATTCTGCGCCAGCGGCCGGACCGTAGGAATTAGCTGCGTAAGCTCTCAGGTTCGAACACACGCATGCTAACTCAAGTTAGCCGACGAAACGCGTTTCAAACCGGTATTAAGCATTGTTATCGCTCCGCGAAGCCGCTTCTTACCCGCTTCCTGCTGCGAAACTTCCGGTAAACACGCAAGTAGCGCAACGAAAGTCACTAATTTTGCGCCGCGGCCAATTAAACGATTCCCTATTTTCATGTGTCCCGCCATGATGAGAGCGCCACATCCCTCCCCTCATGGTAAGCCCCGCCCGTTCTTCCTCGGACTGCCGGGGTGAGCTCCGGACGGAAAGCCAATCACAGCGTCCGGATTGGTTGTCGTCATATTTATGCGACGAAGTTGAAAAACATACGTAATCTGATTCTCTGCGTCGAAACAAATATTGTGTTTGTGAAATAATTTCACATGACTGCCATTTTTTTTTAAATACAGACTTATTATAACAAAGTTTATTACACAACTAATTCATCAAAACACGGTGATGGTATGTTATAGTATGTTTTACCGCTAGATGGCAGCTATTTGATCTGTAGATAATTTTGTCTTTGAACGGAACATGTCCAAAAAATTATACATCCCAAGAGTGCTTTTTGCTTTGAAAGGTTTTTATCTTTACCTTGTAAACTAAAAATACTGGCCTCACCATTCTTTGAACACATATCAACTATAGTAATTTATTTAGATATTTTAAATTTTACTTGAATATTATTTTGTGTTGTTTCCATGGAAATGTGACGTTTTTTCCAGAGCGTATCTATCTAACTATACATTTTATCTTCACCAAACTTTACAAATATATCACTCATGATGAGGAGAACCGCCATTTGATATTTAGATGTTTAAAAAAAAAATCTACAATACAGAACAAATATGATTTTATGTTGATATTTACTAGGTATCTTCTCCTTAGCATAGACGTCACGTGCTGATGCGTTTGAGACGCAATGTGTTTTTTGGAAATTCTAGAACACGTCATCTTAAAAAGACTCATAAGCACGAATAACGCGTGTTTATTCACATTAACAATCCACGAACGATTTAAGCGGCCCGTGTGTGCTTAGAAGTTGTCTGTTAGTTTTTAAGGCAACTTTAAACGACTAGAAACCGTCTGGGGCGTCGGCATGGTAACAGACGGACACTTGAACGTCTCAGCGCCCTGAACAGCGGCTGGGCTGCGGGGCATGCGGGCAGGACGCCCACGGGTGGCGGGGGGGGAGGGGACGGGGACGGGGAGGGAATATAAACGGCGGAGCTCGGCTCTCTCCACACTTCGTCTTCCGCGCTTGTCGTCGCAGGATCTAAAAACTCCATAAATTCAAGGTAATTAACTAGTTATACGTTAAAGCGAACTTTTCTTTTTTGTGACCGCAACGAGGATCCGTACATTTTTAAAAACATTAAAGCTAGCTTAGTTAGCAGCTCCGTCAAAAGTATCCAGATGTTTTTCTTCGAACAATAACTGGGGGGGGGGGGGGGGCACGACTTAATCGGATTAGACCGTGTATCTTGGGAAGCCGCCGTTAATTCAATAAGCGTTTATTTCGGCTCCTAACAAGGCGGGCATTGTTGCTCGCCCGGCCGGGACTAACGGTTCGGGGCTGCCTCGCTTTCCGCCTTCAGACCGAACAAACGGCTAAATGCCGGCTTCCGTGCGTCACACGGGCCTTTAAAGTTGTCTGCATGGCCGCGATCGGTTCTATTTGGCGAGATTCGAACCCAGTCTGCGTCCCTTTTTTTTTTAACGCCTATCCGCCTTAAAAGTTTGAAGTAGGCGGTGGCGCCCGACTTTGATTTGCCTTCCGCTGTGGGTTTAGTCCCGGTAGGACAATGGGTTGCGATGACGTCATCAATCGTCCGCCGGCTCCTTTACATCAGCCGTGTCCTTAAAATGATTTGCTTTTTACGCGCAATAACGGCGTTTTGTCTTCCAGGCAACCGACCCTCGTCAGCCATGGGCGTGGAGGGGGGGATGAAGTGCGTCAAGTACCTGCTCTTCTTCTTCAACCTCATCTTCTGGGTGAGTGGCGGTGATGAAGAGTGTGCCCCCCCCCGTGACCCGGCTCCTCCAGTCCCGTGACTTTCAGCGTGACCTCTGCTTTTGCCCTTTCGGCTTTTGGTTGGCGTCCTTTGCTGTCGTCTGTTTGTCAGCTGACGTGCACACACACCCACACACACACACACACACACACATGACTTGTGTGTGTGTGTGCGTAGCCGTGTTTGTTTAATGCCACCTTTATGTCGAAACGGAGGAACTCAGGCGCATCTCAAATATCCTGGACGAACCCCAACGTGTCCCGGATGCGACGTGTTTGCCTTTTCTCCTTTGTTTGTTTGGGATTTCAGAGCGAGAGGAGTCGCCGATGGGGTGTGGAGGATATGGGCGGGTTTAAATGCGTCCAAATATGTTTGTTTTTGTTTCAATCGATGGGGAAACGATGCGAAACATTCGCATTGTAGAGAAAGGCAAAGTGAATTTCTGTTATAAAATCAATTCATGTTGAATTATTATTATTATTATTATTATTAGGGGTGTAGCGGTTCGCTAGAATCATTTGTTCGGTTTATTTTCGGTACAAAAAAGGCAGATGTCGTTTTTTACTTGATGCTTTTATATAAAAAAAAAAATACAAACAATATAATTTGTATAAATAAATAAAAGCGACCGATTTGGCTGATATTTCAAATAAATTAGAGGTTTTTAAAACTGTTGTCTTGTAACAATTTAAAAATCTTAATAAAACTAAGTTAAAACTGTAAACTTTGAACACGAAGCAGCGACAGCCTGAATATGACAAATATTACTACTACAGTTACTAGTAGTACTACTACGACTACTAACTATTCAAGCTTAAAGTTTTTGGACAGAAAGATTACCTTCTCCACATTCTCTGCAGAAAGCACAGATCTGGTTGCCGTGACAACATCGCTAGCAACAGAGCTAATGCTTTGCTAGTTTTGCGATGCCTGCGAAGCTTCCAGCGCGCCTCCGTCAGTCAACAGTGTCCGACACTTAATAGGCGTCCGTGCGGAAACTCGGCCAGGACTTTAGTTCCGCGCGGAGCGCTTCGATCGCGCTGCTAACTCATTTAATGAGAAAAAAATGCATAAAACCAAAACGGTACGCGTGTGGACCGGACCGAACATGCAGAACCGAAACGGTTGAATACATTACGTGAACCGTGACACCCCTAATTATTACTCAGACGTGTATTTTTAACGGGACGTCCGGCTCAAGCTGACGCGTTGGAGAGGAAGATGTGTTTGTGGGTCTTTTATTCTGTGTGACTCTGGGCTTGATGTGGTTTTGTTCTGTAGTCAATCCTTCCGGTTGTCCTCTGTCAATCTTTGCTTTCCTATTTTGACTCGTACTCAAATATTGAAACGGCTGAAGGCTTAGCAGGGAAAACCGAACTTGGAATTTCTGTTGTGGAATTAAAGCTTCCTTCTGAGTTTCACGGAAAATGTTTAGAACTTGGGAGTTCTGTGCATTTTAAATACGATGGCCCAAAACGGTGAATCTGTGTGTGTCCCGTGTGTCTGACGTCATCATCACCATTCACATGCTCCATCTCACACGTGTGTGTGTGTGTGTGTGTGTGTGTGCGCAAACGGAAGGATCTCACACACGACAGCTGGCTCGTTCTGTTACTGTTACGGTGCTCTTATTGTGAAAAGATTTGGTAGGAATAAGTAAAATGTTTGTATGCATGTTCTAATTAAATGTATGCAGTAATTCCGCACAGAACGGGGTAGTTCTGTAACGCAGTACATTTCACAACGTAGCACAGAATTCCTGTTTCGTCATCCGACGTGCAGAAAATGGAGGAAGTGCATTTGAGTCGAGTCCGTTTCGAGATCCTTCTAACTTGTGACTAACCCAGCGTCGGTTACTAAACTAAACTAAACTAAACCAAACTCAACTTGGTTATTAGTTCCTTCTGCAGATCTGACACTCGACCAGTTCCAGAGTTTTTGTGTGCTTTTTACGCGTGTTTACTGCTGAGCTGGGTGCTTAGCAGGACTTTGTCATTCAGGCAATAAAGTTCAAGTGAATTTATTGCCTGACTTTATTGACTTTATTACTGTATTCTGTGATTAAAGTGATTTCAATTGATTTACGTAGCATTTAAAAAAAAAAAAAGTAGGAATTCACATTTGATTGCTTCACCTTGAATGCTACTGCTTTGTGTTTAGGTTTTAAAATCAGTATAACTGTTGATTTTAAATCTAAATGTGAACGTTTCAGTGTGTGTGTGTGTGTGTGTGCGCCCCCCCTCCACCTGTAGCTGCAGGCCTGTGTCTGTTTGAACATGCAATGGGAGCGGCTCATGCACGCACACGCACACACACAAAAGCCTGCTCACAGCGTAAACAAGGGCGCGACATGTCGGCTTGGAATATTTGCGGTTTGTGGTGGAAGAAGATTTTAATTTAAAGAATCCACTGAAAGTTAGAGGCAGCGAGGGTCGAGCGAGCTTCTGGCTGAATGGAGAGAGGGAGCAGCAGCGGCACCAACAAAGCTGTGAATCAGGGAAATAAAAGTGTGTGTGTGTGTGTGTGTGTGTGTGTGTGTGTGTGTGTGTGTGTGTGACCTCTTTTCACTGGGTCGGAGTTTCCATTTTAAAAACCACAGATGATAAACATCGGAGTCGTTTTGACGCAGGAGATTAGATTGTGGTTAATCTTCTCTTGGGTGGCGGGGGGGCGGGGCTTTGTGAGTCTCAGCGGTGAGTTCCGGCCGGGACTAATCCCCTCCCGTGTCCTGCAGCTATGCGGACTCGCCTTGGTCGTCGTGGGCGTCCTGGTTCAGATAGCGCTACACAACACCTTCATGATCAACGACCCGGCGGCGTCCGGCGCTCCCATCGTGCTCATCAGCGTGGGCGTGGTCATCTTCTTCATCGCCTTCTTCGGCTGCTGCGGAGCCTGGAAAGAGAACTACTGCATGGTCACCATGGTTAGTAGTAGTACTAGTACTAGTACACGCCTCCGACGGGGCCGCGTCCTGAACTGAACCCGGAACATGAAGTTCTTCATCCCGACTCTCTCCCGTTCCCTCAGTTCGCCGTTCTGCTCTCCGTGGTCATCATCGTGGAGATCGCTGCGGCGATCGCCGGATACGTCTTCAGAAACAAGGCGAGTGCCGACCCCGACCCGACCCGAACCGCGCGCTCGCCCAAAGCCCAATGAGACGCCGCTTTTAACCCGGCTCCTTTTGGCGTCCGTCTAGCTGTCGGCGGTCGTACAGGACAGCCTGACGGAAATGATTTCCAACTACAAGAACGGCACGAGCGAGTTCAAGGACGCCGTGGACGACCTGCAGAGGAAGGTGAGCCCGGTTGGACACCGCCGCCGCATCCTGTTGGGCCTTTGTGTGTCTTCGCACTGTTGACGCGGGACGCGGCGTCCTGCCGTGCGCTTCCTTTCGCCTCCCAGCTGCGGTGCTGCGGCGTGAACAGCTCCGCCGACTGGAGGAGCTTCACGCCGGACGGGAAGTCGGTGCCCGACTCCTGCTGCGTGGTGGAAACGAAAGGCTGTGGAATCAACGCCATGACGGATCCCGAGAAGGTGCACCAGGAGGTAAGGTACCGGGGAACTGCCCCCCCTCCCCCCCCCCCACGGGGGGGTGAGATCAGGATGACGCGTCCCACACCGCTGATCATGCGACTCTAAATCCAGAATGAGCTGCGTCTAAATAGTTTAGCGCATTCTTGTCTGATGCGTTCACTCGCCGTAGGAAATCTGAACTCTTTCATCACGACGGCGACATCGAAATCAAATCATGAGTATTATTACAGCAAATAAATAGTAATTAGTGATAAAAGGCGTTAAAGTAAAGGTAAAGTCAGTCCAGACGGGCGAGGAGGCGTCTGTCGGATCGCTGACCCCGAACCTTTCACAAACGGGCGTGTCTCTGATCTCGCGTCACAAATATTTCCCGTTAGCGTTACGACACGCCATTTAGTCGGTTTCTGGATTGCGTCGACACGAATCCGTTTCCAGTAGCGCGTTGAGTCACGTGGCGTTTACGCGGTTGTGCAACACGAACGTCCTGCCGGCGTGTTCCCGCCCCCGTGTTCCCGTCGCCGCGTTCCCGCCCCCGCGTTCCCGCCCCCACGTTCCCGCCCCCGTGTTCCCGTCCCCGTGTTCCCGTCGCCGCGTTCCCGCCGGCGCTGACCGCTGTCGTGCTCGTAGGGCTGTCACGACGTCGTGGAGGAGCTGCTGAAGACCAACATCCAGTGGGTGATCGTTGCAGCGCTCGTCATCGCCTTCCTGCAGGTACGTAGCGGGATCCGAACCCTTCCGCTGGCGGGGAATCCGTGTCTGAATCCGCGTCTGGGTTTCTCCCCCCCAGATCACGGGCATCGTCTTCGCCTGCTTGCTGATGAGAGGCATCCGCAGCGGCTACGAAGTGATGTGATTCGCCGGGACGGAACGCCGCCGCCCTTTTTCGCCGATGATGCTCAGAACACGTTTCCTTACCGTAGGATGAGACCATATATCTGCTTTCAGACCCAATAAGCCTAGAACCGCGTTTGTCTTTGTCGTCTTTGTTGTCTGAGGATTGAGATGTTTTCGATGCTGCATACGTGTCAACCCCCCCGAAAGGAACGTCCCGTCTGTCCGTCTGTCGTCTCGTCTGCAGTCGATCCATTCGCCTTGCAGCTCACGGGTCTGTCACAGCTGACTGCGGGCGAGAGGAGGGACACCCCGGACGTGTCGCCAGCGCGTCACGGGGGCCCACGCAGACGATCCCTCACACCTACGGACAGTTTGCGATGGATCAAATCCACCGAAACTGCACGTTATCTTAAGATAATTTTAAATGTCAGTTTTTCAGATTTAATTTGAACTTTCCTGCATGTTTGTTTCTTAAATGTTGGGGGGAACCTGAAGCGGGTCGGATGGGTTGACGGGTGTGGAGCTGAGTCTGGATGTTTCGCTGGTTTCTATTTGTATTAAAGTCTTTAAACTACATCTGGCTCTGCTTGGAAGTGTCAAAACGGGAAAACGCTCGACCCCAAACGCGGCTTTATTCCAGACACCGAAGGGTTAATCAGACGTGCAACACGAGAGAGGAAAAGTGAACGATGAACTGAAGGAAGTCGGACATTTCCTGTTTTACGCCAGAACAATGCTGCAATTCTTCTGCAAGTTAGAAGTCTCCTCGTGACGGGCGAGAACCTAAAACGGCCCGCTCCCCGTCTTTGTCGCCGCGGGACGGCTTCTGAGCCGATCGTAGCGGCGGCTTCCTGTCAGCGGCGCCGCTCGGGTAGTTGGCCGAGAGAAACACGATGCTGTGTAGAAGCAGCATCTGCTCAGATTCTGCAAAAAACAAGGGATTCAAACCATTTTTAGAATTGTCTCTCAGTCAGCTCAACATTCGACGTTAGCCTGAACGGAAACGCCAGCAGGACGCGGTCGAGGTGAAAACGCGAACGTACTCCTCAAAGACGACGACACCTGGAGCCACGTGGACAGCCACTCCCGACACTGGCTGATGCTGAGAGGGTAGGGGTCGAGTCCCCTCAGGTAGCAAGCCTGAAAGGAGCAAAACACACGACGATGCATTCAAAGCCACCTCGGAATCCACGGCGCCTCCCCCCCCGAAACCGTGCAAGGTGAAACTCCCGAACGCCGCAGAGAGGGCGGACCTACCTGTCGGAGTTCTGACTCGTCCAGCTGATGAGGCCCCAGATTGCTGAGGGCCCGGTCCAGCTGGAGCAGCTCCAGGGCGTGTCTGGAGAGCCGGCGCTCGACCAGGAACCCCGGGAGGCGCGGCGACAGGAAGAGCAGGGCGCCGACACGCCTCTGGGTTCGGTGACGAAGGCAGACAGAGGAGACGTTCAGGTGAGGGTCACCGGTGCGTGTGGGGGGGGGCAGGGGGGGGGGCGTTTGCTGACCTTGTGAGTCACACTCAAGACGTTCAGGGGCGGTCCCGAGTAGAGGTCCCGGACCCCGAGGATTTCAGACACTTTGGGGGTTCGGCCTCTTTGCACCTGAAAACAAGGAACAACGGTCGACCCGGATATTCCGGACGCGTCGACCCGATTGCTTACTTACAGATTAGTTTTGCATCCGGATCGCTCTCATAGTTTAATGGGATCTAAATCAGACCAAGACCCATCTTGCTCCAGCAGTTTTTATGAAATCCAACAAACGCCGTCAAAAAAAACAGAGCGCCCCCCGGTGGAGGTAAAGAGCAACCTTCGTGCGTTGGCTCACCTGAGCACAAAGCACCTGAAGCCGCTTCTGGAGAGGCCCCCGCTTGACCTGCTGGCTCAAAGTCTCCAGTTCCTTCAGCAGCGGCAGGTGGTGCCGGACCCTCTGGGAATGGTACGACCCCCAAAAGGCCACCTTCTGCCTGGGAGTCCAGAAGTGAGGGATCAGGAGCTGGCGTGGGAAAAAGTACCTGGGAGCGATTCAGAGAGGATTCAGAGAGGAACGGGTTCCGGGGGGGGGGGGGGGATGAAATATGTCTAACTCACATCAATACAAAAACCAGGTAGTTGGCGAAAGGCGGGAGCGACATCACCAGGAGAGGAAGAGTCTTCATTAAGTATTTACGAGTCTGCAAGACAAATGTTGAGAAAGTGAAAGTACAATAAGAGAATAAACAGCCAGATGTAGCTAAAATAGATCAAACTCAAACCCCACCTGTCTCAGCTTCTCCATATCCCTGTAGGGCAAATCACAGACCTGCAAGCCCTCAGACGCCATCTTTGTTCTAATCCTCATAACGTCTTTGACATCTTGGAATATTAATTTCGAACCTGGAACGAAGCATTAAATCAATAAAAATAAATTTGCGACAACTACTTTGCTTTTTCGCTCAATGACAAAATACACACACACGCACACGCACCTACACGCACACGCACACACACACACACACACACACACACACACACACACAGTGAAGTGAGCAGTGTGATTACCTTGTGTAAAAGTGAAGTGGATCGTGTAAACGCGTGGAAATCGCCTTTTCAGAAAAGCTTCATATTTACTATTGATGCTCCGGATCGATGAGGTGATGTATTGACCGACACCTCGCCGGGGTTCGGTTGAGGAGTAATGTCTGCACAGAGACACACAATCCGTCATCAAGCGTTATAGCGGGCTAGCATGACGTGCTAATGTAGCAAAGCCTGCAGTGAGACGTGGATAAACGACGTCACGATTATTAAATGAGCCTTTAAACGGTTTAAACACACCTGAACTCACAAGACGCACGATGCGAATAAAAACCAATAACGGTCCCGTCCGTCCCACCACGAAACCGAATCAAGGACAAACGTGAACACAAACCCAGCCCAGGCAGCGCCATGCTTGACGTCACTTCCGTCGTTGTTACCGCATTGACGCTCCGGACAGAAGGGTTCCGTTACCGTAATTACTAAAATGTCCGCTTCTACCCTCCGAAACGGACAACTCGGGTTCGGCCGTAGCCCTTTCTGGGTGGGGGGGGGGGGAGTTTAAGATATTTTTTTAAAGGGTTAAACCGAGCTGTTTGCGTCAAAATGTCTTCCTTCGAGCCGGAGTCGAACCAGCGACCTAAGGATCCCTGCTGTTGAACACCTACAGTCCCCCGCTCTACCAACTGAGCTATCGAAGGAGATGCGATGACGAAACGTTTAATCTGGAATGTAATCTGAATGCTGAAAACAGAGACTGTATCTATAATAAACACAAATAACCTGATTTTGATTGGAGGAATGTTTTTCAGTAATACGAGCCCTGATGAATTTACAACAACCCTCCAATCAATCACCCTTTAGGGCGAGAGTTAACCAATCGCGACACAGCCATTAATAGCCAATCAGGGTCAAGGTAGACGAGTTTAGGCTTCCACGAGGCGGGACTCGGAGCCGACCAATCATCGTGTGAGTGAGAAGTCACGTGATCTACGCCACAGCCGAGTGAAAAGTCCGCGAATTTTTTTTTAATCGCTTTTCGCGACAAGACGACGGCAGCGTAAGTCTTCATCGATTTGATACGCCCGGTTTTCCCGTTTGACTTTTACAATTTTTACGAAAGTTTCCACAAACGGTGAGACGAAGTTCAAAGCGTTTAGTTGGCGTTGTTCGCTCAAGATAAAAGCATGCTACATT
Source organism: Brachionichthys hirsutus (assembly GCF_040956055.1). Taxonomy (NCBI): domain Eukaryota; kingdom Metazoa; phylum Chordata; class Actinopteri; order Lophiiformes; family Brachionichthyidae; genus Brachionichthys; species Brachionichthys hirsutus. The sequence continues at coordinate 15,962,349 of NC_090898.1, forward strand.
CATTAGCTTAGCTTTCGAACGCGGCGACAGGCGTGGAAGCGTCTGTAAAAAATTAAAAAATTAAATTAAATTACGAAGGCGGTTCTGTTTGTCGATTTAATCGTCGCGGTTCGCGGCTGACACGGACGGAGGACATGTTGGTGTCTCACCGGCGAAGACTTTGAATAATCTTACAATAATTTATTGTTATTTTGCATCTGTGGTGTAATTTATTTTTATTTTATTTTTATTGTGCATCAATTGAGTAATTTAATATTAGTTTTATTTGGACACTTTCGATGGAAACTTTTTAGAAATGCTCCTCTTAGACAGGATGTTTGACTGTACTTGTACTGTAATACATAATACTGTTTGACTGTAAATACATATATAAATATATTCATCATCGTCACGTAACGAGCAGCCATCTTGGATTCTCTTCCATGACCTCCCCACCTGTCCCTTTTTTTCAGGCCCGTGTTTCTCCACCCACGATGTCTGACACCATCCGATATGGAACCACCTGCCTCCCGCCCAGAGCTGCTGCGGCCGTGAGAGCAGATCCGGCGGAGGAAACCGGTAAAGGTGTTTCTACACCGTCCGAACCGATTCGGTTTCACACCGATCGGGTTCCATTTGTTCCTGTGACTTTATCCTAAAGGTGAGAAAGGAAGCCACGATCCGGACGAGCTGATGCAGTGCCCGTTCGACAAGAGCCACCAGATCCGGGTCTGCCGCTTCCCGTACCACATCATCAAGTGCCGTGAGGTGAGACGGGGCATTTAATTGATGTTAAACGACTACACCCACAAGAGGGCGGTAGAGGATGTTCGTCTCGCTGCAGTTAGCGTAGCCCCTTCTGTGATTTGAGCTCTCCAGAACTTCGGTTCCTGTTGGAACAACCTGACCGGGTTACCCGGGAGAACGCCCCTCACTGCTCGCCTTCTCTTCCTGCCGCAGAATCACCCGAAACTTGCCAAGGAGCTGAAGACCTGCCCCTTCAATGCCCGGCACCTGATCCCCAAACACGAGCTGCCTCGCCACACCGAGACCTGCGAGTACCGACCGTCTGTGGACCGCCAAGACCGTAAGACGGGTCTCTCGTCACGGCGAAGAGCCCCGCCGACGTGCGCTTCGTGTTTCTGAGACGATGTTTCTGTCGACAGGGGGCGATTTGAGTCGGTTCTGGGCGCTGCAGGTCCCAGCCAGTACCTGGCAGAACCCGAACATGACTGAGGACTGGGACGAAGGTAGCTTCGGCTTTCCTCTTTCTCTCTCCTCGCTTCGCTCCTTGAACGCGTCTGAAGGTGATGGGCGCGGTTTGTCTTCCAGACGCGGACGATGGCGCTCTGTTCGTGTGGGGCGTAAACACCGGCCCGACGAACCTGTAAGTCGCCTCCCGCAGTCTGATCCGGCTCGGCGCCGTTTCGCCGTTTTGACCCCAAATCTCTTGTCGTGTTTGTCTACAGGCCGGAGAGCAGACCCGTCGGCGGCATTAGAAAGCCCGCAACGGTTCCGTGGCTCGGCTTGTGATGCTTCGTTTGAGAAGTTGGCTAGTTTTAGACAGTCGTTTCAATTTTTTTACAGTTCAACTGCATGTTCCTTTTAAGATGTGTTTTTACGATTTTTATTTTTCCCAAAAACTGTCTGGAAGGGATGTTCTTTGCCCAAAAATATGCTCCAAATTAGCGAGCTGCAGCTCAGGTTTTGTTTTGAGTTATTTGGCATATTAAAGTTGCTGATTTCTAATCATCTGAGTTGTTTATTTTGAAACTGGTTGACACGATGGGTGTTTTCGGAATGTACACATTCTTTAAAAATACTATCCTTGCGACGGGACAGTTGCGCCTGAGATGAAACCTGATTGGAGTCGGTTCTATTTTCAGAAAAGCATCGGTGAATGTTGGACTGATTTTTAGGTATCAAACTTCACTTGTGAAAGGATTGAAATTTTATTTAAATTCCAGATATGAAATTATTTTTCCTTTCGATGTTTTTGTTGGAGAGACGAGGTTTTTATTTATAAGGATTCACTTTTAAAGGCTTTCCATCTGACTGAAATGATATATGAAGCGGGAAGTTTAGGAGCAGCGCGGGTGCCTGACGTCACGTCCGTTTTTGTTACCTTCTGAATTGTCTCGGTGTGCGACGTGCGACGTTTAATGGCGATAACGTTGGGACCCGTCTGCGTCACGGGGTCGACGGAAGTCGACTTGCGTCAGCGAACTGAATTTGGAATCTAAGCGTTTTTTGGTGCTTTGAAATATTACAAACTCTGAAATGAAGATGAAAACAAAAGAGCACAAAGGAAGCGGCATCTCATAGGATGCGCCTTTCTGTGTTTTTTTTTTTTTACAGCGTAGCTGCTTTTTATTGCATAAACATAGGATTCTATAAAAAGTACAAAAAGTATAAAAAAATAGCACAGAATCTGTTGTTTTTAAACATGTTTTGCACTTTGGGTTCATGAAAAGGCGAAAATAACCAGAAAACATCTAAAGTGTGATTCTGATAAACTAAAACAACCTTTTCTCAGATATCACACACACACATCTAAATAACTATTGATTAATATGTTCTATTACTGTCACATTACAGCATTAAAGCAAGATTCACACTGTTAATATAGACAGTATGTGTGCTCTGTAGAAAATTTTAAAAGTAGCCACAAAAAAAGGGAAATCTTAAGAAATTCTTTTATCATACTGTTTAAGAAAATGTTCAAGAATTTCAGTATTTAGCCAACATGTAAACGTTTTTTTTTTTAAGGACTTAGAATCAGACTTGAAAACTGAGGGAGAACAGAGTAAAGGTGGATTTCTCTGTTAAACTATTTGAAACACTTGTAAACCTTTTTATCGATACAGTACGAAAAACAGAGAAAATAGTTTAAAGCACGAGCTAACTTTACCGGGCCAGTAAACTACAGTATATTTATTTAAAGGGAATACAAGAGGACTGGTGTTCAGTTGCCATGAGTCTGAGGTAATACATGTTTATGATTTAAAAGTTATCCAGTTATCAGAAAGAATAGAAAAAAAGATGACTATTCAATTCAATTTACTCTCTCCACGATCCGGTCGCCTGGTGAAAGTCTGGAACAAAAAACGTCAGGAATAAATTTACTTCTGGAAGAGTGCATGAGTTTAATCTGATCATTCCTCTCTCTCTCTTGAGCCTCACTTTCTTTTTCTGTGTCAAATTTTACGGAAGTGGCACAGCTGATGCTATGCTAACGTTTAACTTTAGGTGGCGCCATTTCAAACAGGTTGTCGTTGCATCCAGTGAATACTGCAAAACCAAGGCATGTCCACCACGTGGATAAACAGTCAACCGGCATCATGGCATTGGTTACCAAGGCAACTGAAACTGGGGAAAACGCCTGAGAACAAAAGGTCATTAGCGCTAACTTAGCTTCCCGCCGATGCTAGCTCATTCCCGGATCCGTCGCGGGGAAATGAGATGAAAGATAAACTCTGGACCGGACTGGGTGGCAGAAAGACGACATGGCGTTCTCTACGTCGCTGGCTTTGCATCGCTTCTTTCAAGTATTCGTAGAAAACCGGAAGATGCAGCTCGAAGTCTAACGCTACGTTTCACACCATCTACGCAAAAACAAAAAAACCCAGAATCCTGCTTCACTTCCGGGTTAGCTTGGAGCCCGCTAGCTTCCTCCAGAGGGCTCTTTCATGAGGCGGCGGGAAAAAAAATAGGTTTCTTGGGGGGGGAAGCGAGGAACTATCGCCTATAAAACGCCTTTAAAATGTTAAAAATATAAACAAAACACTTTTAATTATCAGCTACCAACATGTTGCTGAATTTTAAGCACAGCACCCGTGTTGTGACCACATTTTCCGACAGAAACGTTCAACGTCGTTTCTCGTCATTTCTACACAGATCAATGACGTGTTGTTGTTGTTTTTTTTAGCGGTCGTTACGCTAACCTCTGTTTAAGTGTCGTCAACTTAAAAACAAACCCAAGGGTATCTTAAAGGAAAAATAAACTGCATTAAAATTATTGTAGGGGCCTAAATCTGCCTCAGAGAGGCCTAACCCCGCCGGCGTTCACAACAGTCGCGTCCACGTCACGGTGTTAGTGTGTTAAGGCTACGTTAGCACCAGGCTCCATGAAGGGCTGGATGCTAACGGCTAACAGCTACTGTCACTATTACCAGCTACTGAGGCTGTTGTTTCTGTCATTGGCGGCGACAGCTTGCTGGTGCTGATGGGGGGGGGGGGGGGCATCTATTCGCAGGCGAAGTAGTCTTTCAGCGGTGCGAGCAGATGCCTGATGACGGGAACACTCCAGGACCGGCCCAGGAGCTTCTGTCTGGCGCCGCGGCCCATGTTGGACACGTCTGTGTAGTGGACCGGGAAGCCAAAGATCCTGCAGGGTGAGAAAGCATCAATATCCTCCTTCCGACGACTCGTGCCGTTCCGTTTCGGTGTTTTCCTGCTCACCTCTCCAGCTCAGTGCACCACAGGATGTCCTCCTTCCCATTCATCAGGACCGGAAAGTGCTGATCCTTCCCTTGTTTGATGGAGTTGGCGCGGGTCGTGATGGTACGCACCTTTCCAAACTATCAAGCAAACGGACAGTCGGACCACTCCCACCAATTCTGTCTGCAGCGACTGTGCTTTTACTCTGAAAATACCAAACCTTTGCGACTCGTCCGTGATCCAGACAGTCCTGCAGCTCCAGCTTGTCCATCCCAGAAGCACACAGAGGCCTGAAATTAGACCGGCAAACACCTTTAGTCTCAGAAACCGGGTCTCCCCGCCGATGTACGCGACAGACGCGATGCTAATGATATGCTAACGTGAGTTACCTGTTCATACCCGGAAGGTTTCCCCAGAAGTATCGAGCGCGGTGAGCAGCAGAGACTTCGATGGCGTCGATCATCACGGGGTTACACTGCGAAACAAAGTCCAAACTCAGAACCTCCGTGGCGACGACGGGAAGAACTTTAGTTCTATTTTACAATAAATATAACGACTCTCATCAGAAACTCGCACGCAGAGGCTGAAATAATCCTTCAATCGTCTAAAACAAAAGCCTAAATCCACCAAAAACGATGTTAACATTACACATCACACAGATTCACAGTCCAGGTTCATACAGTGAAATACCGGTAGTCCAGGTTCAAAAAGTGAAACGGTCCAGGTTCAAAAAGTGAAACAGTCCAGGTTCATACAGTGAAATAGTCCAGGTTCAAAAAGTGAAATAGTCCAGGTTCATACAGTGAAATAGTCCAGGTTCAAAAAGTGAAATAGTCCAGGTTCATACAGTGAAATAGTCCAGGTTCATACAGTGAAATAGTCCCGGTTCATACAGTGAAATAGTCCAGTTTTAAACAGTGAAAACATCCAGGTTCACACAGTTGAGTCCAGGTTCACACAGTGAAACATTCTACACGCCGACGCTGGCGTTACAAATTACAGCCCAGTCTCTCAGTCAGCATCCGTCCTTCAGAGATACCGCTGGTTCGTGTTTGTCTTTTACGGTCCATGTAACCCACCTCCAGGAACCGTGAGATGTCCCTCTTGTCGTTGACGCCCATAGCAACCACGTTCTCAAACATCCAGAAGAATGGACGCTTCTCTCCCTCTTTGGGCTTGGCCTCACTCAGCAGACGGTAAAACTCAAAGAACAACCTCCCTGTACCTTCTGAAGTAACAAAACGTCATTTTAGCATACAACGTATTTATGACACGAAGCAAGCTTTATTTTTAGAAGAACAGAGTGGGACATTATTATTTATGTCGTGCTCCACTGGGGTGAGGGTGGTACCTATGATCATATGACATGTGTACACTGTCGTTGTGCCCTTAGGCAAGACACTTCGCCCACATTGCTTGTGTGAATTATTCACAATAACAGTGTCAGACTTTCCTACCATAGAGGCCTTTCCTGGCTGGGTTGACGATGGACAAGTCGTTGCAGGGACTTCCTCCAATCACCAGGTCAAACGGACCCCATTCCTGAAGCTGGAAGACACAACGTCACCACAAAGTGTCCCAAAAGGTATTCAGTTAGATATCAAACACAGAAAGAATCACCCGAGGAGGACCGAAATGCTCTTTGGGATAAACAGCATTGACAGGAAACCTTTCAAATTAAAGGAAACCTTTCATTTGAAAGGTTTCCTTTAATTCTGCTTTTGATTTGTCGCCTTCTCCGTCTGGTCGAAAGTCTTCGTGAAGTGAGGACCAGCTGTATTTAGTGGAAACGTCTTCAACTACAACATTCTTGGGTCTGATCTCGAGTTATTTCACACGCTCGTTCGCCTCAGCAACCAACAAACTGCAACGGCTTTGGCATCGGTTGCCATGGCTGCAGGTTTCCCGTCTTCCTTACCTTCTTCTTGGTGATGTCTCTGACATCATGGACGTACTGGATCTTTCCTTCATGTCTGACGACTCCTACTGAGATGGAGTCCTCGCACACCTCTGACGCCACGTACTGGTCCACCTTGAAACCCAGATCCCTGAGAACCAGGTAGCCTGGCAGCACGCACGCACGCACACACACACACACACACACACAGTTGGAGTGGTGCATTCCACTGACACAGCTGACCTCACTTCCGTTCACACAGACACGCTCGTCCTCACCGGTGGCGATGCCGTCAAACAGGGACAGGACTCTGATTGGCCGTCTCTGCTCTGCAGGGACTGCTGGGTACATTTTCGGTTTGTCCTGGAAGACGAAGACAAATCGAATCGAATCGAAGACTGAATAAACACCTCCAAAGATTTAGTGACACCCACAGCCACAACACTAGAGGGAGCTCAAACAACAACCTGATTACCCCCTCCTACAGGACTAACATGGGTAAATCATCTTTTTATAATACGGCCACCCAAGGGTGGAACTGTTTGACTCCTGCCCTCAAGACATGCACCTCTTTGGCCTCCTTCAAAACGGCCCTAAAAATACACCTTTTAGGGGGACAGGAACGGAGATAGTCATCACGACTCTCTCCGGATCAATCCCCCACCCCCTCTTGTCCACCAACGTTGCACATATTAAGTGTCTTTGTAATTTATTGTAATTTATGTCATCTATTGTCAATCGTTGTCATTTGCATCAGTGGTGTAATTTATTTTAGATTAATTGTTAGTTTGCATCGGTGGTGTAAAATCATTTTATTTTTCTAATGTTACTTTGCATCAATTGCGTAATTTAATATTGGTTTTATTTTTATTTGTATTGTTAAATGTCGATGATTTATGTACGAAGGACTTTCAACGGAAACAAGACCGCAAGGGCTTTTTTGAAATGCTCCTCTTAGACAGGATGCTTGACTGTACTTGTACTGTAATACATGCTACTGTGTGACTGTACTTGTACTGTAATACATGCTACTGTCTGACTGTACTTGTACTGTAATACATGCTACTGTCTGACTGTACTTGTACTGTAATACATGCTACTGTGTGACTGTACTTGTACTGTAATACATGCTACTGTCTGACTGTACTTGTACTGTAATACATGCTACTGTCTGACTGTACTTGTACTGTAATACATGCTACTGTGTGACTGTACTTGTACTCTAACATTCTATCTAATAAATATATTCATCATCATCATCGTTTTTTGCTGGTGTCAAACCGCAGCTAAAGGCGCTGCAGTATCAGAATCAAGAGACGAGGCAGATCTAAAGCTACACTTCCGCTCTCCTTTCCCGTGTCTGAGACCGACGACACTCACAAACTCCTGCCCGTTGTCGTTGGCGAAGAACTCCTGCAGCTTGATGCTCCAGTCGTGCCGCTGCTTCAGGGCGCCGTACTGCAGCAGCGGCTGGCACATGTAGCATCGCCACGGGTCCAGATAGCGAGCGTTGTTGGACGCTCCGGGGTCGACCAGGATGTCCAGGCAGTCCACGCAGAAACACCTGGAGGAGGAGGCGTGTCATTGGAGGAGGCGTGTTCGACGTGCATCGCGTGCTCCTTCCTGCTACGCGTGACGGACCTGCAGCAGTTGGCGTTGCCGCAGAGCAGAACCTCTCGACCTCCACAGCAGACGGTGCAGTAGGACTGGTACCCGTCGTCGTCGTACATGTAGGACATCTCCAGGTAGACGTCCTGGAGACACGCGGGAAGACACTCACTGGCACGGCCGAACGCAGAACGCACCGGCCGCGTGTTAGCATTTAAAAGTCGTTTCAAAAATAACATCTCCGCCTTTACAAAGCTGAAGCGCTCCCTGTAGCATCTAAGCTAAAAACGTTAGCCTGCGTCCGTCTGACGAAGGTGCATGAGCTCGAGACATGCAGAAGGCGTGTCAATAAGCATGTCTACTGCCTAGTGTGAGCTCAGCTTAGCTTAGCAGCTACATTAGCATAGCAGCTCCGGGTTGGCGTACAAGGTACAGCTTAGCTTAGCAGCTAAAAGAAGTCTAAGAACTTGAATGTGTTTTTGGGCGACAGTGATCAGGTGTATTTGGAAACCTCTAGTCATCCTTTCACGACTTCATTAATTACAAATGCAATTATTATTATGATTATTATTGGATGTTACTCGGTGCAAAAGAAGGCAAATAGCCGATTACAGAAAACAAACCTTGCAGGACTGGCAAAGGCCTCCTTCAAACAGCGGGTGGAAGGTTGCTGCTCTCATCTTTCCACAAGAGAGGCAGAACTCTGGCCAAACAAATAGAGAACCAATCAACCAATCAATGACCAGAAGACACACACAGGTTAGACCAATCAATGACCAGAAGACACACGGAAAGTCAAAAAGAGTTTTACCTTCTATACTTCTTTTATTCTTCAGAACTTCATTCACCATTTGTTCTGAGACAAAAAAGACAAAACATTTGTTTTGTTTTATACATTTTTAGACTCATTCAGTACGGAAAAGTATACGTCAAGAATATTTTACATATTACAATGTAATGAAAAGAGGAAACAGGAAGGACGCAGAGGAGGAGAGAAATAGGAACGTGGGAAATAGAACTTAGTAATAATAGGCTAGCCTGCCGGTTCAAAGAGCAAACGGTTCTGGGAGGGTGGGCGGTTCTGGGAGGGTTCCCTACCTCTGCTGTAGGACTCCTCGGGTCCAGCCTTGTTCTTACAGAGGCTGACTCTGGACTTCTTGACGCTGGGGAAGTACTCGGGCAGGGACACGTGGAGGACCTGGTGGTCCAGAGGGCTGCTGTCTGCTGGACACACGTCCACAGTTTAACACGTGCTCAAATCCTTCTCCCGGCCCGCCGGCGCCGACGGACTCACTGGAGGTGTGCTTGGGTTTGAGTCCCTCCTCTCCTTTGGGCAGGAAGCCGCCGTTGGCCCAGTCCAGCATGGGTTTGACCTGGTCTTCTGCACTGTCGGACTCACAGGGAGAAAAATTCTTCTCTGACCGGATACTGGCCATCTGCGAGAGAGGAGGAGGCGCAGGAGGAGCAGGAGGAGCAGGAGGAGCAGGAGAAATAGTGAGTAAAAAGAGGAGCCGTAAAGGCGATGGAGTATCAGGGGGGGGGGCTCATTATTATTTGGCTGCTAACTGGCTTAGTTTGTTTATTATGACCTTCTTCTTCTTCCTCTTCTTCTTCTTCTACTACCTTAATGTGGGCTGTGCCATTGAAGCAGACGTGAGAGACTGACCTCCAGCGCCTGGAAGACGGCTCTGCGGTACGACGCCAGCTTGGTGTAGGAGGCCTGGTTGAAGAACTTGGGGAAGGCGGTGAGCGAATCCAGTTTGTCCGCTGAAACCTGACGGGAGAAAGGAGGCGTCGCACAAAAGAAGGAGACTTACTCCTCCTGCCCATCGGCCGGCTGTCCCGCCCCCGCCCCCGCCCCCGCCCCTCCTCACCTCGGAGTACTTGCCATCTCCAAACCACTGCAGCCACCTCATTCCGTGGCTGGCGTGCCGCTTGCCGGTGGCGTGCCAGGAGACCACGATGCCCGGCCACCAGGAGAAGCCCTTGATCTTCCCCCACACCAGCTGCCCGATGCCGAAACCCTTGTTGTCCTGGATGAGGAGGAGGGGGGGGGGGGGGAAAGGGCGAAGAAGAGGAGCGGAAACTGGATGAGACGAAGGAGATAACGCCCGTGTGTGAACCCTCCTTCTGAAAGAAACACGCAAATGAACAGGTAAACAAACTCACAGGTGACCTTTGACCTCCATGTGAACGAAAGGGAACTTTCCCAGCAGGAGTGAATAAAGCATCTGAATTCCAAGCAGACTTCATAAAGTGTGTGTGTGTGTGTGTGCGTGCGTCGGCGTCACTCCACACCTGTTTGCTCAGGTGTTTCTTTGACAGCTGCTGTTAGCTTAGCACGCCAGCGTCTTTGTGGACGCGGCCACTGAGCAGACCGGTGGTCGTCCTGTCCTGAATGGAACTACTGTGTGTGTGTGGGAGGGGGGGCACCTGCATCAACACAAGGCCAGGTGGTGGGGGGGGGGGTGTTCTGTAGGGAGTTACCCTCCACTTCCTCGTTTGAAATGATTTTCCCTGTTTATTTCTCGACACTCTCTGTGACCAGAGTCTCCAGTTCTCCTAGAGAACCTTTAGCTGCAGACCTGATCCAGATCCAGGTTCTGGTTCCTGGTTTATCTGCTGCAGCCGCCTCCTTCAGATCCACCCGAGGTTCTATGGATTCCAGTCAGACGATTGTGAAGCCTCTAGAATGATCCAGGACTTCTCCTGGAACTGGGTCTTGGTGGACTCTGAGGTCTGTTTTCTTCCTCCTCCAGACATACTGCTGATCCAGAGGCCCCAAAAGGTCCAGATTGGGTTCATGGCTTCGTAGAACAGCATCCCGAACCTTCTGGGTCTGGGACCCGATCAGGAAAGCCTCTAGACGCTGAGGATTGGTTCAGAGTTCTGATTTGGTTCTTGCCCCTGAAACCCAACCGTCTGGAATCTCGGTTCAGACTTTGTTCTCCTCTTAGGACGAAAAGCCAATTTGAACATCTTACGTTGTACTCCGGCAGGATTTCGGAGCTGGACGAGGCGCCGCTGCTGCTCTGGGCGGAGTCCTTGGAGTCCTGTTCCATCAGGTCCAGACCGGGGGCTTCGGGGACTCGACCACATCCCCCCCCGGGACCCCCTCCACACTGACAGGGAGCAGGTAGAGAGTGCGACTTATACTGACGTTGTCGGGTCAGAGGTGGGGCGTGTGTGTGTGTGTGTGTGTGTGCGTGTGTGTGCGCGTGTCTACCGGCAGTGTGTTGTGCTCCTGTTTGCGGTTCTGTCTGCGAGGTTTGTTGTGCAAATGCGGCATCGGACCGGCCTGGAAGATGGTTCTGGGTCGAGGAGTCTGTCTCAAGCCCGGCTGAGAGCCTCCTGACGACTTGTCCTGGATCCACAGACACACAGTTTAAAAAAGGAACCACGGGGACGGAGGTCCGAACGTTTACAAATGCTATCATAAAGTCCTGGTTCTGGTTCTGGGGTTTTGTCCCGGCTCGTCTCCTGGACCTCCTGGTCGTACCTCGTAGGAGTCCCAGCCGCTCTCCTCCTCCTCCAGCTTCTTCCTGCTCCTCTTCCTGCTTCCTGAAGGACAGACGGTGAGACACAAGCGGGAGTCAGACGGACGGAGGGACGGAGGGACGCCTGAATGAGACGATTCGGTCTTTGGACACACAAGAACACGGATTCCTGAACCGCCACACGACCCAAAGACGGTGCGTGTGCCAGATGTGGCTCCGCCCACTGACAACCTGACGCCAGCAGGTGCCAGTTAAGCGTACATTTCTGTCTGAAATACTTTGGTTTCCATGGCTACACAGTAACCTTTTGCTCAGCGTCCGCCCCCCCGGGACCCGCGTCCTTACCTTGAGGCGAGGCGGCGCCGCCGTTCTGCTTGGGGCTGAAGGGCGAGGGCGGTTCGGCCGCCGTCATGGGGCTGTTCTCATTGGTCAGCTCGACGCCGCTGTCGTTCTCCGATAGGCCCTCGGCTGGAGGCGTGTCCCCGTTGACCTGGGGGGGGGGGGGGGGGTAGAGGACTTTGACTGTGAGGCTGCTCAGGCTGTAAACGTTGCACCGGATCAGAACCGATCTGATGGTGATGTCATCGTGTCCCAATCGCTGTCAACATAATCCAGATTAAATCCGGCCGCTGTCCCGACCGGTGAAAAAAGGAAGAACCGTCTGAAAACATTCCGGATCCTGATCTGGAGCTCCAGTTCCCTGTATCCCAACCCATTCCGGATTTCACGAGTCATCCCCGCAGCACGACAGCAACGGCATTCCCTGTTTGGCAAATAATCTCCCGGGAATAAAAGTCGGGAGGCGAAAGCCTTCCTTCCCTTCGGGTCACATTCCTATAATTTATCAGTGATCACGGAGCGAAAGGAAAACAACGGCGCAGGTGAGGAATCCTGTCGGAGGACTTCACCTCTGTTGACATAAAGGATCGGGGAGGAGGAGGAGGAGGAGGAGGAGGAGGAGGCTTTCATCCCCGGTGAAAGCGTTCCGGCTGAATTCAGCTCCCTGTTGAAACACGATCCGGCTGCAGGCCGCGTGCATCCGAGTCATCTTAATCCGAACACGCTCCGGCGTTAACGTGTTGCGGTCGGAGATTTACGCACAAACCAGCCGCTGCAGGTGTGTGTGTGTGTGTGTGTGATGACACACACACACACACACACGCCGCTGCAGGCACAAAAATGAATGTAATCTATAAAAAACAACAGCAGAATTAGAATCTGGATCCCGGCGGCGCTTTAAGACAAATCGCTGTTTGTGATTTCTTTAATGTCGTAAAACCGGGAATGCGTGTTTGGCGTGTGAGGAATTCGGCCGCGGCGCATTTCCTCCGGGATGAAGAAAGAGTTCCCAATAAACTTTATTGATCTCTGATGCTCGGAGAACCACGCTCCGACCTCGGGCCTCCTTTCAGCTTCTCGCTGCAGCCGCTCATTCCCGCCAGAAGAACCCGCGGATTAAAGATAAAGACATGGTTGACGCCGGATTGAAGTCCTCCTGAGCCAATCAGAAGCAGCGATTTACAGGCAAACGCGACTCCGGTGACTCTGCTGCATGTTCTCTCCCGACAGGAAGTGATGCGGGTTGAAGTCGCCCAACAGGTCGCGCCAGCGTTCCGATGTGAAGAGATAAGTAATTACCGGCATGCTGTCCGAACTTGAAGCGAATACCTGCGGAACTCGTGTCACACGACGAGCCGGTTGCCGTGGAGACGGGAAATCAACACAGAGACGCGGCGGGGAAGAACGAGAAGGGAAGACGGAGCAAAGGAGAAGTGAAAGGAGAGACCAGGAAGTTTCCCTCTCAGAAAAGTGTGAAACGAGAAAGAGGAAGAAGGGATAATGGAGTGTGTGTGTACGTGCGTGCATGTGTGCGTGTGTTAGACTCACAGTGGCGGCCATGTTGTTGCCCTCCTCCACGGTGGCAGCAGAGTATTTGTTGGAAGGCATCGCGGTCGCAGTCGACTGATCCGAAGTTTCTTGTGCCTCCTTTTCGAACCTGGACCAAACAAACAAGGAGACACAATCAGAACCGGCTCCAGTCCCGATACCCCCCCCCCCGGGATCAATCAGGGACAGGTGAGTCCTCATTGGCCGATGACACACAAGCATACGACCTCATTCGGGCGCTATTGGACGCTCAATGGGTATTATTTATGACATTAGCTTACCATTGCTAGCCACTAGCAAAATACTGATAGTGAGCAAATTGTAGATAAAAGAGTGTGATGTTTCTAACAGCACCAACTTGAGCCTTTGATCCCCCCCCCCCCCCCCCCCCCCACACACTTTGAGGATCATCACTCAATTAGTTTGTGGCTGCAACTTTTCCGCGGTCCCTTTGGAATACACGGCGTGTATAAAACGCAGGCGCCGAATCCTATTGATGCCTCGGGAGAATTGGACCGTCTTCAAATGTTTTCACGTTTTCATCAGAAGCGGAGCACAAACATAAAAAGGCGTCCAGATTCCTCTTCTGATAAACACAAACGGGGAAAATGGAAGAGAGGCGAGACGATGTTTCCCGTTTCATCGTGAGCGGGTTGGAGAAGATCCGACATGCCTGTGCAAAGCTGCAGTAGAGAGAGTGTGTGTGTGTGCGTGTGTGTGTGTGTGTGCGTGTGTGTGTGCGCGCGCGCGTTTAGGAGGGTCAATCGTTTTGTTGACAAGCCCGTGCAGAGAGACCTGCAGACCTTCAACTCGTCTCCCTGGAGACACAACAGGAAACCACGGCGACGCACGTGGACGATTAGAAACGGCTCACCTTTGAATCCTCGAGATCAAATACTAACCTAAAATCACGGCCCCCCCCCCCCCCACCACACACACAAACACACACACACACAGCATGCTACATGACTTAGCAGCTGTTAGCATCATATAGCTCCTCCTGACCAAAACCATCACTTTCAATCGAGCTAAGAGGAAACAAGTCTTCATTTGAGGGAGGCGGCCGGAGGCGGAGCAAAGACGTGCAACAAATGGGACCGCGAACCCACGGCGACCGCCGGGGGGGGGAGGGTTAAAGCGCCGATGTTCGGGACGCGTCTTTTTAACAGCGACCATGCTGTCTGTCTGTCTGTCCTGTGGTCCAAGTCTGTTCTTCTTTGTGTTACAGCCCGCAGGTGTGCTACCGCCCCCTACTGGCGGGTAACACTGCGGCCGTTCCCTAGGCAACAGAGCCTCGCCTCACACCTGCCACACTTTGAACCGCTCACCAACAAACCAAACCGGAACCAAACCGGTTCCTGCTAACGGTCTGGGTTCAGGTCTCCGGCGAGCTCCGGTGGCGCAATGGGTTAGCGCGCGGTACTTATAAGACAGTACGCCGCCGAGCAATGCCGAGGTTGTGAGTTCGAGCCTCACCCGGAGCAGCTTTTAGCGTAAAAACTCTTAAGCGCACGTCTTTAGTTCTTTGTTTTAATGCAGGGAAAAGTGGAAGTGAGAATAAATCGCCGAAGGAAGGACGGACAGGAGCGACCGAGGGGCCCCCGAAAAGGGAACGCTGAGGACGGGGGTGGGGGGGGGGGGGCTTCACATCAACGTTGTGTCTGCTGGCGAGAGATTAGCAACCGCATGGCGAGAGGGGATTGTTCCCTCTCCGGAGGGTGCGACCATGAATGTGAGTGTGTTTTAGGGGGGGGGTCGGATCCTCGGGCTCTCTCTCTGGGGGCTGCATTCCTTGTCCGCCATGTACTTTATGGCCCCTCCCATAGAGCTCTACACGCTATACGTTGTCTACTTCCATTGTGCCCGCCCAACTCTCGAGGCACGGGGGGGGCGGGCTCACTAGGTGTTTCATCCAATCAGCAGCCTGTACACAACTATTAACCAGATTAGAAATGAAATCACGAGAACGTTTTTTTTATTTTCATACCACCCTAGAGAAACGTGTAAAGCATGGCCGGAACTCTGCGGATCACCATCTTGTTCTCTAGAGTCATCTTTGGGTGCAGCTACTGTTAGCCATAGCGCTAGTGGCCCCGACCGGCGTCGGGTCCAGGTTTTTAGACCGATAATCAACGCCCGTTTAGATTTAGATTAGGCTACTGCCTCTAGAGGCGACACTTGGTACTGCAAGACAGGGGGGGGGGATATGCATGCTGGGTTCCAGACTCCACCGCCACGTCATAACAGCTCGTAAATTATAAGTTCACAGATCAAATGCTTCCGAAATCCAAAGCCTCTATCGAAACCTCAGTCCCAACGCTCAACCGTAGACGGTTAGCTGCTAGCCGGACCGGAGCCGTAGCGGGTTCGAATCCCGCCGGGGCGTTCCTGAGCAAACTTCTATGGCGTCCATCACGACAAGCGGAGAATTAAAAGATGGGATCGTGAAACGGCGCTGCGGCTCCAGAACGAGCCGAGCAGCCGCAGACGACAGGTCTGAGGTCTGTTTAGGATAAAACGCCCCCCCCAGGCAGGAAATAGTAGCCCCGCAGCTACTATGGACTTGTTCCTCATTCATAAACGCCGTGATCTCGTGGACCTGCAACAAAACAGCACGTTGAGATGGTATCTCCCGAAAGTCTGGGGGATTCAGACAGATCTGAAGCCCCCCCCCCCTTAAAAAAAACAACAAGATGGTATCTCCCAAAAGTCTGGAGGATTCAGACAGATCTGAAGCCCCTCCCCCCCCCCCCCCAACTTTCTGATCAGGCTCGAGTCGATGGAAAATGAGGAGCGGTTCCGTCGGCTTCACGCCTTCCTGACTCGCACGGAAGCAGCAACGTGCAGCTTTGATCTTTTATTCTACTCTGCATGTGATCGTTATTTATTCCTTGATGACGCAGCGGGCGACTTTATTCCGGCGCCTTTACGATCCGGCTCTCGGGCGCTTTGGATCCGCGTCTCGAGGCTCAACAGGCTGCAGCGTGTTCGCCGGGTGTCAGGTTTGACCTCCCACGCTCCCCCGTCTCTTCCCATGATGCTCGGCTCTCCGCGGGTCGGTTTACACAACATTCCTGTCAATAATGAAGCGCTGGGTTTCAGGTTAACACCCCCCCCCCCCTCCAGGCCCCGCCCCTAGTTTTAGTTTAATTCAGGACACTATAAATAAAGTGTGTGGCTTCTATTGTGTGTGTGTGTGTGTGTGTGTGTGTGTGTGAGGAACACGAGGGTCTCTCTTCCTCCTCCTCTACCTGAATGACGTCACTCTTCCTCCTCCGGGAGGCTCCGCCCCCTTCGTTTCCGCGGCTCCTTCTCCACTGAATCAGGGACACTTGTTAACCGTGATATTTGAAACGTGCGCGTTCCGATCCGGCCTTAACAACAACTCTGTTATAACCCGTAAGAACCGGTAAATTACCGGGTTCAGACACCGGAGCGCGTCGAGAACCGGTAAATTACCGGGTTCAGACACCGGAGCGCGTCGAGAACCGGTAAATTACCGGGTTCAGACACCGGAGCGCGTCGAGAACCGGTAAATTACCGGGTTCAGACACCGGAGCGCGTCAAGATCCGGGGAAACCGCGACCAAAGTGCAGAAATCCTGTTTAGTCATCCTTAAAGCTCTTTCATTTAAACCGCAGTTAACGTCAGGGGCACGCGCACGTGCGCGGGACTTGTAAATACACGCGTAAAATCACGCACGAGCACGAGAAGGTGCGAATCAGAACCACATTAAACAGAATAAACACATGACAGCAAGATGTGCGAGTCCGAAAGGAACTGAGACATTTTCACTGCCATAATCTATAATCCGGACTCAATCCGGATAGAAACTCCGAACCAAACGAAGCGCGTGACTGTTCGGATCATTTCGGGTACTGTTCGGGTCATTTCGGCGCGCAAAGACACCGGGCTCCTCCAAACAGCGGATTTACTAAAGAAATGTGCGCAAAAGTCTCTCGAATCATTTCACGCAAATCACGCAAAACTCACATCACCGTCCACGCGCGTCGCGCTGATCCACGGCGGGAAAGTGAGGAAGAGGAAGGTGCGTTGTCTGAAGAGTCGAATGCGTTTCAACCAGAGGAAGGAGTCAGCCTTGAACCCGATCAGGAGTCGTCCTCCTCATGCAGGACGTGCTGTCGGAGCATGCTGCTGCGGAGCTCGCTCTCGCTCTCTCTCTCTCTCTCTCTCGTGCGCGTGCTCACCGCGTGTGTCCCGTGGACTCCTGCGTGGGTCGGTCCACCTAGCGTCGACCCGCAGAAGTACAGGAGGGCAGAACTGGTCGCTCGGAGCCACCAGGTCCATCCCAGGTGAGAATGTTACCCCCCCCCCCCCTTTTTTTTTGCCCCCGGCCTGGGGGTTAGGAATGTGAGCAGGAGCCCCTGATTGTACCCAACTCACCCCCCCCCCCCCCCCCCCCCCCACTCCATCATCTTCCATTATAACAGAGAGACACCTTAATGTTGCCCCCGTGAAGGTGAAACGGAACAGAAACTGTTATAACATGTTCATAACAGACGCCCTGTTGTTTAAAGGCGGAAATACAATCTGATTTATACTGTCAGAATAAAAGGCTTCATTTGCGCCCCCAATTCCACCGGTCACAAACTGACGTGGCTTAAATGGAAGTAAATCTTTTTACGTGAATAAAAGTAACTCCGCTTCAATTTTACAAACACTTTTCAGTACTTTTCCGGTAATATACGTTTAAGTACAAGTTCGCCGACCTTCACCTTGACATAAATAAATACAAAACTTTTATATGAACTGTAAAACAATCAAATAATCAAATGAATGCACTGGAGAAACAGCAAGTAAAATGTTTGTAGTGTGAAGACGAGTTAAAATGCTTTCTATCACCGGCCTGAACAGAAGTAACTCGTTAAAATATGTTTAAAGTTGTTATTTATTTATCTGACGGAGAGTGAAATATAGGTAAGAAATACATTTCCTATTGTGGTCATATTATTGACGTGTCCTCGAAAATAAAAACGTTTAATCTGTACATTGTTAATATTTTGATAAAAGAACCGCGATAAAGTTTTTCATTTCCTGGTCACGTGAGACGCACGCGCGTTGAAGAACCCGGAAACAGGCGACGGGCTCTTCGGCGGAATTCTGTAAACAGAAAAAGATGCTGCTTCATTTCACGAAAGATCCTTTACCGGATTCTGTCGGCGCCGACTTCCAGAACCTGAACAAACTCACCGAGCCGGTAGGAACGTCCGGTTTAACGGAACCGCCTAAATGTAGTTCTGAGGGACAAACGACGGGGAGTTAAGCTAGTTAGCTATAGACGTTCATAATAAGCTATGACCACGTATAGTGATTGATGACGTCATTATTCTGAATAAATTCTGATGCGATATGAACTCTGTATTTACTAAATATCAAATGTCTGCTTCTAAAGGACTTCATGAATCCGCTTCATTGATTAGCATCCAGTAGCATTTATACTGTCTTAAATCAAATAGTAATAAAGTATAAGGCAAGAGTGTATAATAACAGTGGTTATAATGCATAATAAAGTGATTTTAATTCATGATAACACTCTGATTGTGACCCTTAACCGTCAGTCTGTCTATCTACCTATAAAGTTTAAATGTGATGTTTTTTTTTACCACTAAACTAATCTCATGTATTATTTTAAGCTGCTCGTCACTTTGAACACTCGGTGTATTCACCGTTGCTAGGCTGCTGCTGATTACCAACCAATCAGATAACGTTGTGGGCGTGGCTACCTTAAACTGATGCTTGGTGAAGTTTACGGGCGGTTCGGGGCCGAGGAGCCGAGAGTCGGGCTGCGTCTCTCTGTAGGCCTCAGCCGTCTCTACTTGGGAGGGGGCCCCCGGTCTAGACCGGAGCTCTCCAGGGGGGGGCCCCCCACACGTCTCCTCTGTCCTGGGACGCCCCCCCCCCCCCCCACCACCAGGGGCTTGAGATTCTTTTTCTTTCAGACATTAACCCTGACCCTCGTTCTTTTCACTTTGTGCAGCAATTTTTTCATCTGATTGAAATTCTGTTCCATTTCTTGTTGGAGCCTAAAGAGGTGAACGCACGCACACACACACACACACACACGCATGTGCACACACACGCACACACACACACACACACAATTAAAATGTTAATGGAACTGTCGCTGAAATGTGATTCGCCTTGACAACTCAACCAAACTAAAACATTGCTTAATCTTTTGTGTGTGCGTGTGTGTGTGCGTGTGTGTGTGTGTGCGTGTGCGTGTGTGTGTGTGTGCGTGTGTGCGTGTGCGTGTGCGCGTGTGTGTGTAGACTGAGCAGTTCATGCAGCAGCTCAGTGAGTTTGCGGGGGAACATGGGATGAGTGCCGGTCCTCTGAGGAACCTGATGAAGAGCGTCCTCCTGGTGCCGCAGGGTGGGAACTCTTACCCAGAATGCATTGTGTGAACCACCTGGCTGACACAACCACACTCTGTTGTCTCCTCAGGAGCCCTGAAGAGAAACCTGACGGCCGAGCAGATGGAGGAAGACCTCGGGTCGCTGGGTACGTCTCCGAACCCTTCGTCCCACAGCCTCCTCCTCCTCCTCCTCGTCGCTGGCGTTTTACTCTTTCCTACTTTTCCTGTTGATTCCTCAGGATTAAGCAAAGACAAGGCGGCTCGTTTTTCGCAGCAGGTGAGAAACTCCTGATCTCGCGCCGCCACAGGAGACACGCGGGTTTGACGAGTTGCGTGTTTTGCAGTGGGCGGAGCACCAAGCGGCGCTGTCCAGGCTTGCTGTCGGACACACTCTGATGGTGAACCAGCTGGTCGACATGGAGTGGAAGTTCGGAGGTGAGGCGGGGCTTCTGAGCGTAGCCGCGTAGCTCTAGGCTAGGATTAGCATCCCTCTGAACGCAGATCTTTATTCATACACCCCCTAAAGGCTCACGGGTGATAGAGATGCTAAGTGGTTAGCATTACGCTAAGCTATGCTAATGAATATGAAGAGAGAGGTCAGGAATTCTTACAGTTATTTTAATGTATTCTTCAAATAATAAGGTTGAAAAAACGTGACGCCGTCTAATAATCAATAAAAAATAATGACGATTAATACATGTTGGGGGGGGGGGGGGGGAATACGGTTCGAGTGATCATGGAATTGTTTCAAGGCTAAATTATCAATAAGAAATTATCATGAATGATTTTTACGTTTCTGAAATCTAAATATTGAATTCAAATATTCAAAACGGAACAAAAGCTAGCAGCTTGATTTGAAAAAAAAAAAAAAACAGTCGTTAAAATTGTAATTTACAAACACAGAGCACAAAATGCATGATGTCGTTTTTTTATTGACGGGTAAACAAAGAGTGTTTCTATTCGAGGAGCGTTTCCGGTTCTGTCGGTTCTCTTCCTCTTAACGGGATATCCTGGCCGAATAAGTGAATCCTGAGCGACGTGCTTCCCGACTTCCGCAGTGACCGTCGGCACCAGCGAGCTGCAGAAGGTCGGGAACATCTTCCTGCAGGTATGAACGCTCCGGATTCCGCTCACCGCTCGGCTCCCTGAACGCAGCTTGTCTCCTCCTGCAGCTGAAACTCGTGGTCAGGAAAGGGAATTCCACCGAAAACGTCCACATGGGTGAGTAGACGTTACCGATCAGACAAGCCCCTCCCACACGGCTGGAAAGCCACCTTGTGGTTGTTTCTTTGGGATTAGCTAAATAAACACGTGTGAATAATAAATCGTCCTGATGCGACCAGCTGGAACTTCCTTTTCATCATTTGCTCCAAGACGCGAAAACTTTGGAACTGATTTCTATTCAATTTGTTAGGGGGCGGGGCTTGTTTTCATCCGGATTCCGAACCTGACCTTTCGGGTCGACAGCTGACAGTTTTAAACCCTCTTAGCAATCACGCGGCGGCGCTAGCGCCACCTGCTGGGAACAGGAAGGTGCTCATGCAGGAGGCGTTTAGTAGCTGCCCTCTAGCGCCACGTAGCGAAATCGCAACCGATGGCGTCGTGAGCGTTCGCGGCCGGGTTGAACCCCCCCCCCCCCCGGGCGTCGAAGCGGCCCGCCCGGCGCCGTCGGCAGGAAGTCGGCGTGGACAGACGTTCACGTGTGCGCGCCGATCCGCTGATGCGTGTTTTCCTCTCCCGCTTCCTCAGAGTTGACGCTTCCTCAGTTTTACAACTTCCTGCATGAGATGGAGCGAGCCAAGGCGAGCCTGGAGCGTTTCAGCTGAGTGTCAGGCTGTCAGGCTGCAGCTGCAGGGTGTGATTGTCACGCCGCGCACGCGTGTGTGGGGAACCCCCCCCCCCAGACACCTGGGCAGGCGTTGTTGCACCTGCATAATAAACCTAACAGATTGAGAGACGCCAAACTGAGTCCGTTTGTTTGTTCAAAGGGGCAAAATATTTTTTTATTGACGCCTCTGGATCAGCTGTGTTTCTGGAGGAGGAAGAATGAAGCTGATGATGATGATGATGACGCATGGGGGGGGGGTGGGGCTTGGAGAGGCTCTGGCGCTGCTCTACTTCCTGGTTCACTGGAAACCTGCAGCCTCGAGGCTCAGATGGATCCGAGGAGAAAACGTATCTGCGAGCGAGCAGAACTCGGAGTCCAGCGAGACGTCCTGGATCGTTCCCGGAGGACTTTGTCCCAGGAATGGGATGAGAGTCCTCGGGAATCCAGAAGCTGGCGTCTCGATCTGGATCAGGCTCTCTAGGAGAACTGGAAACTCTGGTTAGCGAGCGCTGCTGTCATGCATAATGAGACACGATTATCCCTGCGTGGTCTCAGCGCTTCCAGGACGTCCTGGATCCCGAACCGGTAAAACCACGTCCGTCCGTCTGTCCGTCCCCGGCCGGAGAAAAGAATCTCTCCTGTGATGCCTCGCTCTTCATTCCGCTGCACTTTAGGATTGTGTGAAATGGATGACGAGAATGATGAGGATTATGAGGATGATGAGGATCGCGCCTTTATGTGTGTGTGTTTATGAAACGAGACGAGCACACCCCGCGGGGCGAGAGGATCGTGTTTCGTAAGGTGACTCGGGCGGCGAACCAAACGCACCTCGGATCAGAACAGGTAACGGGAGGCGGATTCGTGTTCCAGGTGGCCTGCGTGGCGTTTCATCCAAACACACGTATGTTTGGATTTAAATAGACCCCCCCCCCCCACATTCCAGAAACATGCTTCTCCTTTAATCTTCTTGTTATGAAACGTCAGCGACTGGAGACGCCGCCTGGTTTGCTCTCTTCTTCCCACTATATAATGAATTATTTGCTGTTTCTTGCGGCCCGGTGGCGCAGCGGTAAGCGCTGTTGCCTCACAGCGAGGTGGTCGCAGGTTCGCCATTGACTGCTGGGATTGGCTCCGGCTTGGCCCGCGACCCGATGACGGAATAAGCGGTTGGCAAATGAATGAATGAATGCCGTTTCTTGTGTACATTCTTGTGGCATTCTGTGTTTTCTTTTGGACGTATTGAAATATGGTCTCTTGTACACGAACAGGTATTATTTTATTTTATTTTTTATTCTGCTTGAACCAAACAATAAACTAAACTAAACTAAGCTCGGGGCCTTTCTGTGAGGAGTTTGCGTGTTCTCCCCGTGTCTGCGTGGGTTCTCCCTGGGTTCTCCCCGGGTTCTCCGGCACCAGAAACATGCAGGTCCGGGTCGTTATTGGAAGTGAGAATTAGTTCTCAATTAAATAAAGATCAATAACAACCAGAAGTACTTCAGCGGCTTCTCTCCTCTCCGGCTCCTCTCCACCTTCACATTCTTCGACTCCTCCTCCTCCTCCTCTTCCTCTCCTTCCTCCCATCGAGTGACTCGACATGTTGCTGCTTGCACGTCGATGGAGAGGACGTGTCGAGGTTGCTTCAGGCAGGTCAAAGGTCAGGAGACAACCTGAGCAAACACGAAGGACCAAGTTTTTACAATGTGTATTCATTCCACCCCCCACCCCCCCGCTGCTGGAGGCTTGAGGCCGCAGTTCGACTCACCCATCATCAGATCCTGGAGAAGAATTAACTGACAGGCGAAGTAACACAAGCGGGTACAAGTACCTTAAAACCGTGTGTACCTGAGTAAATGTACTCGAGTTTCATTCCACCATTACCAAGAATCAGCGTCCGCATTAGATCCGGTTTATATTTACAGCTTTAGTGAATTACTCTGCAGAACTTGTTCGTGTATTCACATCTAGATGAGCCTTAAAGCGCATTCATTTGACCTTTGACCTGTAACGTGTACAAAGAGTCCTGCTTTGCTTCCTGTAACAGGCCACACCCTTTCCTGTTGGCTTTTACGCGTCCTTTCTGTTCACACGCACACTCCAGCCATGCCCACCAAACTGATCCTGAGACGCTTTAACTGCTCGAACCCGAGTCTTTCTTCCTCAGTCTGCCTCGTCTTCATCTTCCTCCCCGGTCCGCTCATCCCATTCAGGGAGATTCAGCCAAATCACCACAGCGGTGGATTCGGCCATCTTTAAACACAACCCACCAAAACGAAAAATAAATTCACATTTAAATGTGCTTTTACCTCCCTGCGTGACCTTTGACCTTCTGTTTGACACACGCGTCATCAGTCTGACCTCGTGATCGTCGCCGTGACCTCATTTTGGAAAAAGACCTCAGCAGCTTTATCGCTTGTAAACTTTATAAGAACTTCTCCTTAAAATGGGAGAATGTTGTGTTTTGTTTTTTAGATAGATATATTTTTTATTATAAAAAATTTAATTAAAAGTTCTATATCCACAAATGCAAATATAATAAGCAAAGACCTGCATTCAAACATTTTTATAAAGATAGTTTGGCGCATATAAAATGAATTTGCGGTTCATTGAACAGAAAGGCATCAAAAACTTTAAATATCTGTATCGCCTACAAAAAGAAAATCATCGCTGTGACCTGCCAACATGTGACGACCTCCCTCTGCTGGCAGGGGGAGGAATTACGCCCGCCTGTGCAGCCAGAGGAAGGAAACGTCGAGTCCATGATGTCACACATGCGTGTGTTTCTAGATAAGGCTTGTCTTCCTCGTGTGCATTAAGTGAGGGGGGGGGGGGGGGGGGGGTCTGTCTCTGCCGAAGGTAATTAATGTCTTCCTGTCCCTTATCTGGGCCCAACATGCCCCACTGCTGCCCCCGCCCCCGAGGAAGGGGCTTCAGCTTCATTTATTCCTGTTTAAAGGTGCAGAAAAAGAGAAGGAAATCAAGTTTTTAAAGAAAATATGGCTGCAGCTGCATTTTAAAGGGGTGATCACAATCAATACCGGATCAATGAGTCAAGTTCAATGAAAAGAAAATGAATGAAACAAAAGTGAAAGGATTCTTGTCGTGATAATGGAAGGCCCTCCCTTCCTCACACTAATCCCGCCTCTCCTGTTACTTAGTTACCACTTGCCACCGTTGCTGAGGCTGATGGGGTTACCTTGGCAACCATACCCATCTCACTGGGTGGCGATGGAGCCAAAGTGGGCCTGTCCCCCACACTCACAAAGAACCACATAATCCCAATTCAGCGCCTCCCCCAGCTCACACACACACGCACGCACACACGCACACACACACACGCACACGCACACACTCACACACACACACGCACACACTTACACACACACACACTCAGCAGCAGAAGGGGTCGCACTTTCCTGCACACACCTGTTAACAGCTTCATTCTAGATGTTAACAGGTGTTCCCTTCACCTGCTGTGTGTGTGTGTGTGTGTGTGTGTGTGTGTGTGTGTGTGCGTGTGTGTGTGCGTGTGTGTGTGATCCTGGTGCTAATGTATTCACAGATAATGTGCTAACACAAACGCTAACGCCGCACCGCATGCTGTTTCACATAAACTGAGAACGAGTGACCGGAAAAGGGACTGTGTGATGATGTCATCGCAAGGGGGCGGGTCATTCACGACGTTCACCTTCGGAAAGGAGAGTTTTACTGGGATCAGACGCTTTCAATGGACGTGTGTGGCCACTAGAGGGCGCAGTCGAATAATGAGACATTTAAATACAGGATCAAAGGAGAAAAGAACTCAGAGGGCACAGACCTCCGCCAAGCTGCTCGTTCCCCTCCTAACTGGATCTACACCGTCCACACGGTGATCTGGATCAGCACCAGAAGGTTCTAGATTGTTCTCGGTATCTTTACACACCAATCACGAAAAGTAAAAGTGAATCGGAGTTAATGGGCATTTTTAGGGGCGCACCCTGGACAAGTCTCCAGTTTATCACGTGACACACGGGCAACCAATCGGAGAACATGTCGACACAGGAAAGTCCCGGCTCGATTGGTGGATGGCACCATGTTTGAATGCCTGCAGGTTGCTAACG
The DNA here is from genome assembly GCF_040956055.1 of Brachionichthys hirsutus. Taxonomy (NCBI): domain Eukaryota; kingdom Metazoa; phylum Chordata; class Actinopteri; order Lophiiformes; family Brachionichthyidae; genus Brachionichthys; species Brachionichthys hirsutus. Next base: position 15,987,961 of record NC_090898.1, read on the forward strand.
CTATAGTAGCCGGTTTACTGATGCTAAGCTAGCGGCAGTGATCACCTGATGTGACTCCGCCTTAAAGTGAACCTTTAATGTTTGCGGTGAAAGAACTCCTCCCTTTTCTGACGATTCGTCATCAAAGCAAGCAGGCGCAAATAGCTCAGCTAGCTAGCATGTTGCTAGCTAGTCTGCTGGACTCGATGATCAGTTCTAGTCTAATGTGTGTGTATGTGTGTGTGTGTGTGTGTGTGTGTGTGCGTGTGTCCTACCCAGGAGTCAGCAGCAGACCTTGTCCTCGACACCCACTCACACTCCCTCCAGCTGACTGGCACCATGGCAACTAGCTGAGCAAACAGGGCCCTGTGTGTGTGTGTGTGTGTGTGTGTGTGTGTGTGTGTGTGCGCGCGTGTGTGTGTGTGTGCATAGAGCCTGTTAGGTAGTGTTTTGTGTTTGATGTAGTGGGAATGGGATCAGAACTCGAGTCCGTTCGTAGTTCACGTCTGCTCTACTGATCCGTCTAATATCAATGAAATAATAATATAAAGTTTAAAACTGTACAAACATTCCAGGTTCACACAGTGAAATATTCCAGGTTCACATAGTGAAATATTCCAGGTTCACACAGTGAAACATTCCAGATTCACACAGTGAAATATTCCAGGTTCACACAGTGAAATATTCCAGGTTTATACAGCGAAACATTCCAGGTTCACACAGTGAAATATTCCAGGTTTATACAGTGAAACATTCCAGGTTCACACAGTGAAATATTCCAGGTTTTCATTTTTGGCTCATTTTGTTGCCCTGCAGGAAAAACAGCAGATCTTCTCGGTTTAACGATACAAAAGATTCTTCAGATCACATGTTCATCTTATTTTGAGACAGACACCCCCTGCAGGCAAACCGCTGCTACTACAACAACACGAGTGTGGCTCTGACGAACCAAACATCACATGGACTTTAAAAAAAATAAATGGATGACTTTGAGTTTAAAAATGCTTTTTTGAAAATGTCCTCCTGACAGAAAAACAAACATTTGTTTGTGCAATCAAGCAAAAAATACATTCCTTATTTAGATTGCGTTCAAACCTGGTTCAAACCGCCTCACATCTGGTTTGAAACACAACAACCCAACAGCTGCCGTCGGAGGGCCAACGGAGGCCGGGAGAAAACAGGCGGGAGGAACTGTCCTGTTTTGAAACTCACTTTCACTTCCCATGATGGAAGCTTATTCTAATGTTCCCGCTCGCATTTCTTTTTTCTGGCCGTCATTCTATTCCTGCATGCGGGGAACGCCAGAACCGTCCAGAACCGAACCAGAACACAGTCGGGATGTTGAAATATTCGCTGTTATCGCTCAGAAATGAACCGATTTCTCACTTTTACAAAGTCCTGCGCTTGTTTTGTTTGTTCTAGTTTGTGTTTCTGAACAGAATCCTAACTTTGAGGTTGGGGGGGGGGGGGGGGGGGGTGTTCCTCTTTGTGTGCGTTGGGGGAGACTTTCAAACAGCCAGCTTCCTTATTTCGAGGCGTCCACCGCAGCCGTTTCAGGTTCCTGTCCTGTTTGGTTGCATCTGATGGACCAACCGACGGTTGGATGTCTCAGCTGGGAATCAGGCGTCCAGAGGAAGTCCATCACAAGAGTAAATACCAGTCTCCTTTGAAACCCCACAAACAAAAAAATACCTATAAATATAATATAAATAATAGAGAAAAAAGAAAGGAAGTAAACACGTGAAAAAGTTTTATTACATTAGAAATGACAAACAAATGTCTCGTGCGTGTGTGTGCGTGTGCGTGTTTGAGCACTCTTTTGAGATGAAACACAAAATGTCAACAATAAACAGATAAACAAACAAACGGGCTGGTCACGTGGCCTCCCGGTGGCGCTAATCATTGATCATCATTAAAAGCATCGATCAGGATGGGGCGGGTCATCAGAGGTTTACAGGAATGGTTTTATTCCCCCCCCGGTGCTTTGCGCTCCTTTTCGGACACTTCCTGCTTTCTGAGCGTCCCGTTAACGGTTACCCAACCCCGGTTTAACGGACGGGGGGGCTCCCGTTATCACCGGGGGTCCCGTTATCGGCGAAGCGCGGCGCTTTAACGGCAGAAGAAGAAAACGAACCGGATTCAAACAGGTGTCCGCTCGCCTCCAATCAGCCGGAGCCCGGAGGAGGAGGAGGAGGAGGAGGAAGAGGAAGAGGAAGAGGGAGCAGCTGACAAAGGAGGGATGAAGAGGAGCTGCTGAATATTCATGACGACACGGGGTCCGTCGGTTCGGCCCCGGGACGCGTCGCTTTCCGTTCGGAGAGAACCGGGAGAGAACCGGGAGAGAACCGCGCTTTGGAGGGGGTGAAGATTCACCTTTGTGTTTGCGCCTCGTCTCACGGGAGGAGGAAGAGGAGGAGGAAGAGGAGGAAGAGGAGGCGGTGACCGACACCCCCCACGGGACGGGCCAGACCCACGCTCGGCTCCTAACAGGTGTGTCTGAGGCTGCACCGCCCGCCCGTCCGGTCTGCCTCCCGGTCCGCCTCGTCACACCGAACCGTCCCGGTTTGGGTTCGATTCTCTTCTGTCGGTTTCTTCACGGCCACCCGTTGGTGCGGATCAAACCGGGACGTTCATTCAGAGATAAAAAAAAAAAGAGGTTCGGTTCTTTCTTTCTGGAACCTTCCGGTGTTTTTTTTTTGTTTTTTTGGAGGTTTTCAGCCCACCTGGTGAAAAGACGGGAACAAACGCACCTTTCGGTGCGGAGGTTCCGGAGACTTTGACCGAACCGAACCCCGATTCGATTCGAATTCTAACGGGTCGGTGAAGTGGTTCCGTTTCAGGGGAGCGCGTTAAGACCTCGTTCCATCATGACAACGAGAAAGACCGGCGCGGCGGAGCCGGTGACGACCAGCACCAACCACCGGAACCGGAGCCAGAGCCAGCCGGTGAGCCCCGGGAGCGGAGGGGCGGAGATGTTCGTTGAATTTCAGGACTGGTGCCTCCGGACGTACGGAGACTCCGGCAAGACCAAGACCGTGACCCGGCGTAAATACAACCGGATCCTGCAGAGCCTCCTCCGGGGGGACGACACCGGGGGGGGCGGCCACATCAACGCCAAGTTTAAATTCTGGGTCCGGTCCAAAGGCTTCCAGGTCGGGACGCTGCAGGACGCCAAGAACGGCTCGTCGGACCGGCCGGTGCTGTTCGTCCCCGTCAAGGCCCCGGTGAGTGCGTCACTCTGTCCGGTCCCGGGTCCGAGTCCCGTTGACTGGGTTTCGTAAAGCCGAACCTCCCGGGCCCGCTGGGCTCGGAGGAAGTTACCGGGTTTTAACTGGTTCCCCTTCTTGTCCCAGTTCGGGCGAGTTAAGGTGACAGATGATGCTTAAGTCTTTTATTTAATATATTTCCGATCATAAACACCGCAGAGGTTTGATCTTTGTGTTTTAGATGATTCCTCCTTTTATCCGATAGATTTTAAATCTTTTTAAAGACAGTCGGATCGACCCGGGTCGAAGTCGGGAGATGTTCCTCGTTGTGGGTCTTCATGTCGGACGTTCCTCGTTGTGGATCTTTATGTCGGACGTTCCTCGTTGTGGGTCTTCATGTCGGACGTTCCTCGTTGTGGGTCTTCGTGTCGGACGTTCCTCGTTGTGGGTCTTCGTGTCGGACGTTCCTCGTTGTGGGTCTTCATGTCGGACGTTCCTCATTGTGGGTCTTCATGTCGGACGTTCCTCGTTGTGGGTCTTCATGTCGGACGTTCCTCGTTGTGGGTCTTCATGTCGGACGTTCCTCGTTGTGGGTCTTCATGTCGGACGTTCCTCGTTGTGGGTCTTCATGTCGGACGTTCCTCGTTGTGGATCTTCATGTCGGACGTTCCTCGTTGTGGGTCTTCATGTCGGACGTTCCTCGTTGTGGGTCTTCATGTCGGACGTTCCTCGTTGTGGGTCTTCATGTCGGACGTTCCTCGTTGTGGGTCTTCATGTCGGACGTTCCTCGTTGTGGGTCTTCATGTCGGACGTTCCTCGTTGTGGGTCTTCATGTCGGACGTTCCTCGTTGTGGGTCTTCATGTCGGACGTTCCACGTTGTGGGTCTTCATGTCGGACGTTCCTCGTTGTGGGTCTTCATGTCGGACGTTCCTCGTTGTGGGTCTTCATGTCGGACGTTCCACGTTGTGGGTCTTCATGTCGGACGTTCCTCGTTGTGGATCTTCATGTCGGACGTTCCTCGTTGTGGGTCTTCATGTCGGACGTTCCTCGTTGTGGGTCTTCATGTCGGACGTTCCTCGTTGTGGGTCTTCCGGCGGGACCCCAAACGGGCTTCCTGAATTATTCGCTATTTTTCTCCTTGCTGTACCTGCGAGGCGTGGCCACACGCCCTCTTTGATCTAGCAGCATCCATGTTAGCTCAGGTGTGCTAACATGGAGATCGACGTTAGCTCAGTTTTCACACACGGTACAGTCGCACGGTAGCGACGCCGCACCGTCCCGTCCAGTTACATGCGTATTGACCAGCGGATCTTAAACAATAAATAAAAACGACCCTTGACCCGGTTGCCGGGCGGTTGATCTGGTCCTTCTGAGTTAGCCTGCTGACTGCTAAGAGCTAACTCTTCTGTAACATAGATGATGCGCCGTTAAATCAGTCAGTTTGCTCCACATTCTTAGCGGCATATTTGCTGTTGTCCAGACATTTGTAGTTCGTTTGCGTTAGCGTGTGGACGTTGATGGACACGCCCTTAGAGACAGGTGCATCTGTTCGTCTATAAAATGAGTCGTTTGAAACTTCAGCCGCCCGTCCCTTCGCCGTCGTCTGACGCGAAGACTTTACTGCTTCAAAGCCACGAAAGAGCGTGCATGGAGGGATCCATGGAGATATCTTTCAGCTAAATCTATCAGTGACCCAGTCTGTCTGGACGGTTCTGTGATGTCTGACTGTGCGCGAACGGACGCAGGACGTGGGAGACGCGCGTGTACGGCGCCGTTAGCTGTCCCGCATAGATCCAGTATCCCAGTAAGGACCGGGAACGGAGTCTCCGGGTCGGCAGCAGTTCTGTTGAGTCTGGTTAGCATCAGGGGATCTGCTGTTTAGACTGCAGAGTTCTGTTCTGACCTCACAGGGGAGGGAGGGTAGAAGTATCTATCCATCATCTCCTTTAGCATGCTAACTGGCTAACTGCAGAACACCTCGTCAGGTAGCGCCTTGCAGCTTTAGCGTGGCGCTGCTCGCTACTTCTTTTTTTTACAGGCTTTACTTTTAACTTTTTATATTCTTATTAAATTAAAATTCAAACAACTTCTTGTTTCTGTTCTTCAGCAAACACAGAGTAGTTTAATCTTGTTGGTAACTGAAAGAGCTAATGAATGCTATTGTTTTTGAAGCAGCAAGTATAGCTAATAGTTAGCGGCTACTGTGGCGACATCCCGCCGTGTTTTTGGTTTGGCAGCTGATTACGTAAATGTTCCCCTAAGAACCAGTTTTAGCGACGCAGGAAGTCATCATGAGATTATGTCTCACGGCCACAGCAGCAGGAAGTAGTGCGTGCGTGTTGCTTAAAGCGTCGGCGTCCCGGTGCAGGTTGACCCGCCGGTCTGGGTTTCATCACCCTCCTGCCAGGTGAGGCGATCGGCCCGGTTGTTCTGATCCGAGGATCTAACCCGACAGCAGCAACAGAAGATTAGACACGCCAACACTCGAGCGCGAGCAGCTTCCTCTTATGACATCACGCCTATAAAAAAACCACCGGCCCCCTGATAGGCCGAGCCTCGTCACGTGACCCCGGGCCAGGAATCAGCTGCTATTGTTGTACTAGAATGCCTGAAAAACTTTCGTTTTGTATTTTTGAGACAGTTCTGTTTAAAAAAAAAAGTCCTCACAAGCAAAAAAAAACTAGAAATAAAGGTTTCTGACTCCGCCCATTTAAGGAGTTCTTTGATGTCATTCGTCGAACCATCCGCCCAGGATTCCGGATAAACAAACTGTTTGGTGTTAGAGGTGGTTTAATTAATCCGTTGGGACCGATCGATCAGTAAAGCTGGATTCCCCGACCTTCGTTTGTTTAAGTCCCACATTTATTTATTTATGACGGTTCTTTCCTTTTTTGTTTTGATCGATTGGCTTTTGGTCTTTTTCCTGCTACAATCTATCGATTAATATATCAGCTGCTTGAAAATCAACAGCCACCTCGTAGTTTGTCTTTTTGAACAGGTTAAAAAACGATCGGTCTTTCAGGCCTCGACTTCAATCCTTCTGAAAATAGCCTTAAAATGGATTCCTTGCCATTAATCGATTGATTGCTGCAGCTGCTCGAGTGTCCGTGTTGATGATCGATTTAAGTGGGTTTGATTGGAAGAGGGTCGTCATCAATACTTCCTGTTCTGCAGAAGAGTGTCAGACGTGTAACATGTAACCTAAAAGGTAAAAAAAAAAAATCACTACCGTGCTTCGGTCGATTTAAGAAGAAACCTTTTTTTAATTAGCTAATTAACAACCTAACTGCCCACTTTGCTGTGTGTGTGTGTGTGTGTTATTGACTCTGAATTAGCCTTCAGTCTTTGAACATCAGAACTAAACTAATTCCAAATACATAACTTAGCCCGCAGTTGATTTTATTCACATTAACTGGATGGATGTAACCATATATGGTCATGGTCAGAGTGGATGGGAGGAGTCTTTGCTCATTTCGTGACTGTTTCGTTTTATGTTGTTTAAAATGAGGTCGTCCGGGTTATAACGCCAGTAAACGCTAATGTTTAGGTAAAGCAGATGGATGAATGGAACCTCTGTCCTCCATTAGCAGCGGAGACGATCCGTCCCAACGGAGACTCCGCGGGACGAGGTGGACCAACGACGAACGCAGACATCGTAGCGAAACCATTACTCCGTCATTATGAGATGCTAAATTGACTGGAATTGGTCGGACTCTGGTGTGTGTGCTGCCCTCCCTTTGACCCCGGCCTATCAGAGGCCTGGTGTGTGTGTGTGTGTGTGTGTGTGTGTGTGGGGGGGGGGGGGGGGGGGGCACATCTTCTAATCACAAGAATGAAAGTTGAGTCATGTGATCAATCCTAAATAATAAAGCGCTGCTTCAGATTAATTACAGACGCAACACGTTAATCAATATGTTTATAATACATTTAAAATCCGTTTATCAATACCTTTAAAGACAGTTTCCCGTCTTCGTTTGCGTTCCTAGAGTTAAAAGTAAACGCGTGTACTTTCGTCGTTCCACGGCGTGCTCTGATTGGTCGTCTGCTGTAAAAGGGGGCGTGGCGTAGGGTGTGTTCGGGTGTGTTTTTCAGTCTGCTGGTTTAATTATGTTAGCGAGGCCGCGTTGTCGTTCACACGGAACCGCGACAACGATCGGAAACACGCCAGCGCGATCAAGTCCTTCCGTGTTTCCGAAGTTTTGACTTCCGGGTCGACGCCTTCCGGTGGGCGGAGCCTCTGCCATGCAGAGAGACGTGATCTCATCTACAGCAAACTGACGCCTGATGATGTGTGGCTGCTCGTTTTCAACACC